>NC_135435.1:10512500-10630000 GCF_051991255.1 Vanacampus margaritifer
TGAAGTCGACTATTGCAAACGAAAAGTCGGGAGCAGCTTCCAAGGTGATGAAACACTGCTAGGATGGAAACATTTTAATATGCCGTGCGGCCAGGATTCAAACAGCCGAACCTTTGGTTACTGATCAAGCAGCTCTACCAACTGAGTCACAGCCTCCCAGTAAGACCTTTATGCTGCTGCTACTATCAGCAGCTACCAGCAGGGCCACAGCAATATGCTGGTCTTGCTAGGCGGCTGCAGCTCAGTGACCAAAGGTAAAACCAGTGAACACTTATGCTGGGCTATGCTTTAAAAAAATAAATAAAATAAAATAAAAATCCGTGCAAAACCGAGCATTGCACCTATCTATGTCCACCAGCAGTACCACCAGTGTGGCTCTTCTCTGATAATGAATAATGAACTGTTTTGTGTGTGTGTAGCAAACAGAGGAGGACCCACATATCCCCAGCCATGGTGTGGTCTTTATTGATATGGGGCGCTTGCTGTATCCCGGAGTAAACCACATTCGAGGAGCATACAGTATTCAACCTTACTCAAGCACTTTATTACTGAGCAAGGTATTGCAAATGCACTCTAAAAAAGTTACATTTCGAATGAAGGTCCTTGATTAGTATTATTAATATTAAGGCACACTTATTTACTCAACTCAACTTTACTATAGAGTATTTAAAAAACAACCATAACTGCATTCAAGTCTTTAAGTAAGTAAGTAAGTAAGTAAGTAAGTAAGTAAGTAAGTAAGTAATTAAGTAAGTAAGTAAGTAAGTAAATAAGTAAGTAAGTAAGTCTATTTCATTCAATATCTGGTTCTGATGCTCAGTTATTTTTGTTAGTCAATCATGTTCATAAAGTTCCAAGTAAAAAATATTGATTTTGACTCAGATGAGCATTCAAGATAGATAGACCGTAACAGCCACAGACTTCATACAATAATGATCAGTTGACTCATTGCTCTCACCACGTCTCCACGTGTCCTTGCCCCTTCCTTTGTGAATGTTACAATAGGATATTCTCTCACATCATAAACACACAGTACCCAGCATACAGTACAGGTACTTAAACTAAACCTCACACTTTTCTGGTGTATTAAAATATATTTTGTGTGTTCCGCAGACCAGGCGAAATGTCAGTTTGTTGAAAGAGCAGTTAAAGCCTGGAAGCAGCAAAGACCGTTCTGGTACAGGTGCAACTACAACCACAGCTACAGCTACAGTGACAGCGACAACTACAACTACAGCTAGCGCTACTGCTACTGCTCCAGCTCCAGCTACAAACGCTGCAAAGACAAATACGGGAAAGGTCAAGGATGCCAAAGGGCATGTGAAGGTTAGTGTGTTTAGAGTACAATAAAGTATACATGCTATGAAATTGTAATAGCATAAGGTCGCACTACGCATTTAATGGCTTATTAGGTCTTCAGATTCATGCAAAGCTAGTTATGTCGCTTAATTCTCTCTGTTCAACATCCATTAATATCTGTTAGAACAAAGGTGGGCATCGAGGGCCGGAGTCCTGCAGGTTTTGCATGTTGCCCTTCTCCAACACAGCTGATATATGATGAACTCATCACCAAGCTCTGCATAAGCCTGATAACGATCTTGTTGATTGGAATCAGCTTGTGTTGGAAGTGAGAAACCTCCAAAACCTGCAGGACTCTGGCCCTCGAGGACCGTGTTTGTCCACCTCTGAGCAACAGGTACATTTTGTGTAGTTTACCACCAATTTATTTTAACTTGTGTGGTTAATATTATGGCAGGCGACTGGTAATCAGAGTGGAGCAAGCGGGACTGATACGAATGGATCTGATCACATCCCTCCAGACAGAAAAGTAATATTGCACGTCTTTTCCTAAATATGATTCTTGAAATGAACCCTGAGCCTGATACAATCTCTTCTTCATTAATTACAGGCATATATGGACTTCAGGTCATACATTATAATTGAAATTACGCTGACAAATCCATTAATACGCAAAACATCTTCAGAAGAGTTGGCAAGAAGGTACTGTAATATACTCCAGATTACAAATGCTGAGTTCTTACCTCAACAATGTGAGTTTCTGGCCCAAATTTGTTGAAAAATATAAGGTGTAAATTCATATTGACGGAATATGATGAATGCTAGCTTCTTCTTCTTGCAATTCTGTGTTCGTCACAGATTATACATAACGAACACCATGTACAAACATAGGGATGTCCATATGTGCACTTGGCACTAGGACACCCTCGGCCGCAGTTCGATGATCGACTTTGTATTCGTGTCATTGGTATTTTGCGGCCGCATGTTTTGGACACTCGGGTGAAGAGAGGGGCGTAGCTGTCAACTGATCACCACCTGGTGATGTGTTGGCTCCATTGGTGGGGTAAGATGCCAGTCAGACCTGGCAGACCCAAACGTATTGTCAGGGTTTGCTAGGAACGTCTGGTGGAATCCCCTGTCAGAAAGAGTTCCAATGCCCACCTACAGCAGAACTTCTCAATTGTCCCGAGGGAGGCAGGGGACATTGAGTCCGAGTGGGCAATGTTCCATGCCTCCATTGTTGAGGTGGCCGATCGGGGCTGTGGCCATAAAGTGGTCGATGCCTGTCGTGTAGGCAATCCTCGAATCCGCTGGTGGGATGCCGTCAAGCTGAAGGAGTCCTATTAGGCCTTTTTGGCCTGTGGGAATTGGAGGCAGCTGACATGTACCGGTTGGCCAAGCAGAACGCAGCTTCAGCGGTCGCTGAGGCAAAAACTCAGACATGGGAGGAGTTCGGTGAAGCCATGGAAAACGACTTCCAGACGGCTTTGAGAAAATTCTGGTCCTCCATCCGGCCTCTCAGAGAGGAAAGCAGTGCACCATCAAACACTGTGGAAAGTGGAGATGGGGTGCTGCTGACCTTGACTCGGGACGTCGTGAGTCGGTGGGGAGAATACTTCGAAGACCTCCTCAATTCCGCCGACACGTTTTCCCTTGAGTAAGCAGAGTCTGGGGACTCTGAGGTGGGCTCTCATATCTCGGGGTTCGAAGTCACTGAGGGGGTTGGAAAGCTCCTCGGTGGAAGGGCCCCGGGGGTGGATGAGATCCACCCAGAGTTTCTAAAGGCTCTGGATAATGTGGGGCTGTCGTGGTTGACACGCCTCTACAACATCGCGTGGACATCGGGCAAAGTGCCTCTGGATTGGCGGACCGGGGTGTGTTCCAACTATGAAGGTATCACACTCCTCAGCATCCTAAGGCCTATTCAGGGGTGCTGGAGAGGAGGGTCCGTTGGGAAGTCAATCTCGGATACAGGAGGAGCAGTGTGGTTTTTGTCCCAGCTGTGGAATAGTGGACCAGCTCTACACCTCTGCAGGGTCCTCGAGGGTGCCTGGGAGTTCGCCCAACCAGTCTACATGTGTTTTGTAGATTTGGAGAAAGCGTTCGAGTACCCTGATATGGTCTGTTCGGTCCCTGTACGACTAATGTCAGAGTTTGGTCCGCATTGCCGGCAGTAAGTCTGAATCGTTTCCAGTGACGTTTGGACTCCGCCAAGGCTGCCCCTTGTCACTGATTCTGTTAATAACTTTTCTGGACAGAATTTTTATGCGCAGCCGAGGTGTTGAGGGGGTCCGGTTTGGTGGCCTTAGCATTGCATCTCTGCTTTTTGCAGATGATGTGGTGCTGTTGGCTTCATCTAGCCGTGATCTCCAACACTCATTCGTGCGGTTCGCAGCGGAGTGTAAAGCGGTTGGGATGAAGATCAGCACCTCCAAATCCGAGACCATGGTCCTCAATTGGAAAAGGGTGGCGTGCCCTCTCCGGCTCAGGGATGAGATCCTGCCCGAAGGGGAGGAGTTTAAGTATCTTAGGGTCTTGTTCACGAGTGAGGGCAGGTTGGAGCGGGAGATTGACAGGCGGATCGGTACAGAGTCTTCAGTGATGCGGACTCTGTATCGGTCCATTGTGGTGAAGAAGGAGCTGAACCGAAAGGTGAAACTCGCGATTTACCAGTTGATCTATGTTCCTACCCTCACCTATGGTTACAAGCTGTGGGCCGTGACCAAAAGAACAAGAGACAGGATACAAGCGGCCGAAATGAGTTTCCTCCGCACGGTGTCCGGTCTCTCCTTTAGAGATAGGGTGAGAAGCTCGGTCATCCGGGAGGGACTCAGAGTCGAGCCGCTGTTCCTCCGTGTTGAGAGGAGCCAGCTGAGGTGGCTTGGGCATCTGGTTTCGGATGCCTCCTGGACACCTCCCTGGAGAGGTGTTCCGGGCATTTCCCACCGACGAGAGGCCCCAGGGACGACCCAGGACATGCTGTAGAGTCTATGTCTCTCGGCTGGCCTCGGAATGCCTTGGGATCCTGTCGGTGGAGTTGTTTGTGGGAGAGGGAAGTCTGCGCTTCCCTCCTAAAGCTACTGCCCCCACGACCCGACCTCGGATAAGCGGTAGTAGATGGATGAATGGATGGATGGATGATGAATGCTAGATTTTTGCAGGTTGGATGCGAGTAACAATATGATGGGATATTTCCATATCTCCTGTAGGGTGAAAGCACTGATCCCTCCGAGACCTCCATGTTCTGTAGGACCTAACAAAGCTGAAAGAGTAAGACATTGACAGGGTATATTTACTGTATATGGACAAAACTTTAAAACTAAATTTGCACTGAATTTGCTAATGTCCTAGTGATTATCATTATTATTATTGTAATTGTCTGCTCTACTTTCAAGTGACCCATTTCTGATATGATTTCCTTCTATTTACTAAACCCACATACAAAACACAAGCTTAAATCACAGGTATGGTAAACATCCAGCTGTACATGCTAGTACATAAACTGAAGTGAGAACATGTGAGCAACAGCTGGGAAGTAAACAATCAATAGATACTGGACATACGGTTGAACAACGGCTCTCTGAAGCATGTAGAATGTCTAGGTTTCGCTGTAGTCACGGCAGATGTGTTGTTGAGCTGTACATATATACATATATACATATATACATACATAACACAGGGTAAACAATTTGAAGAAAAAAAAAGACATACTCGAGTAGATGTGTATACTGATCCAAACTAAAATTGGCATGCTGATTTCAAAATTGCAATCAGTTTTTTTTCTAGCAAGTCAAGTTTGTTTCTCCATTACCACTGAGTAGCTGTCGTAAGACTGTAGTAAGAAGAGCTGATTACGATTGGACTCATTTTACAGCTTACATGCATTGACTTTCTCCAAATTATCTGAACCTTTTGATGATGTTATGGATTGTAGATATGGATTGCAATTGTACATTAAGAATTGGAAGATCGTACTTAAATTGTTCGACTATTTTCTCACACACTTATTCACAAAGTGGTGAACCTCTCCCTTCTTTACTTGTGAATGACTGAGCAATTCTGGGAAGCCCCTTTTATACCCAATCATGGCACCTACCTGTTTACAATTAGCCTTTTCACCTGTGGAATGTTCTAAACAGTTGTTTGATGAGCATTCCTCAACTTTTTCAATCTTTTTTTGCCACCTGACCCGACTTTTTTGGAACGTGTTGCAGCCACAAAATTCTAAGCTAATGATTATTTGCAAAAAAGAATCAAGTTTATCCGTTTGAATATATAGGTACTGTCCGACGTTTTTCCTTTGCTGTTTGTAAACACATCATTCGAAACGGACGCTTGAGGAAGCCGAGTACAGCAGCCAACCAGGAACAAGCGTGATACCAGACCACCAATCAGAAGTGAGGGTTTGCACAGCCAATTTGCATATGCTGACAAGACACAGGAATCAAACTCCTAACACGTCTACGGAAACAGTTAATCAATCAGGAGCGGGGGTTCGGTTCGCACAGCAAAATTCGCATATGCCACTGATAGTAGCTTGTCTGCATGGATTGGCTGGATGAAAAATGTTGAGTCTCCGGCCAGAAGCGTCCCGGACAGGCCAAAATAAATCATTCGGACTATACATTTAAATATCTGGTCTTTGTAGAGTATTCAAATAATATGATTTGCAAATCATTGCATTCTGTTTTTATTTCTGTTTAATACAATGTCCCAACTTCATTGGAATTGGGTTTATAGATATTAAAAGGATTAGTGCTGCTTTTCTCTACACCTTGTAACCATGGGCATACTTTTGTAAGTTCTATTTTGTTTTATGCTGGGCGTTTTTAGTTTTCAAAGCTTGTAACTATTCCATCTGAATTTTTTATTTACAAACACGAATGTATTTCTTTTCTTTTTTTTTTAAGAAAACAGGGATTCTGTATAGCTTGAAAAATTGATAGACGTGATAGAGAAAAACTGAGATCAGCTTTGGATTTCGCACCCAAAAGCTAGTTTAAGACAGTTGTCAGATCTACTCTAACTCAACCAAAATTGTGTTCACCAGGGTTTCCCCAATTGATTACTGCACTATACTGTATATTAACAAAGAAAAACACCACCTTCAGTTCAACCCAAAATATGAATGTATTTATGAACTTTTGTTCATTGAATTAATACTTTGCCTCAACTCTGAACTAAATAAAAGTTTTTTTAATTTTTCTTTCATACAGGCAGTACAAAACTTTCACAGACAGGTGGGTAATGTGGTAAGGCATATTTTGGAGCAATATGAGGAATTGTTTGGAGCAAGACTCAAACTGCCCAATGACTGCAATCGGGAGCAAATGATGGCTCAGCTCATGGGAGCTCTCAATGTGTCTGGGAGATATTTTTCCTTCAAAGAGCAAATAAAGGTCTGGGTAATTGCCTATGTCACCATTTTACTTTCACAACATAGATGTGTTGGACAGGTGTGCAGAAGTTTGCATGTTTTTTGCAGTAATTGACTGTGTGTGTGCTTGTTGTGTGTAGCCCTCTGTGGTGAAGTTTGTGCGTGACAAGATGCAGCAGACTGACACATTTACTGAGCAACAGGATCTGCATGAATTTGTCAGCAAGCTCTATGTGGACCTGGTGGATGAGATGCATGTTGCTCTCAACAAAGTAAATGCAAAAACACCCTTCCAACCATATGCACATCCACACACATACACGTTTTTGTGTAACCATTTTGATCCAAACTCCACTAGATTTATTCAAATGGAATTGAGGATGACTCTCCTGATGAGATCCATTTGAGTACCTCTCATCTTCGACATTTTGCACGCGAGGCTCAGCTCATTGGGGATTATCAACTGGCTGTTCGCTACTACCAAGAGGTACAACTGCACTTCAAATAAAACTAAACTCTCATTCAATTCTCAGTCACTCAAATAGCCACTCCAGAATCCAAAGTATTTTGGCCTTCTGCATGAACAAGTGTTGATGACTGAAGCAACCCGAAAATCAAAGCCTATCAGTCTTGTGGTTGATTTCCTGCAGCTGGTTGTCAGGCATCCCCGTGAGCCCTCTTACAAGTTTGAGTGGGGAAACCTCTACATGCAGACTGGAGATTATATGAAGGCTAAAATGTGTTTCCATGACGCTGTTGCTGTCCAGCAGTCTCACCAGCCCAGGTCAGAGCGAGGCTGTCAATGTAGTTCCATGCAGTAAATGCTGTAGAGTCTATGTGGTCCATGTATGAACAAGTCAAATTTACACTTGGAAGAGAGTAAAAAGAAAG
The DNA here is from genome assembly GCF_051991255.1 of Vanacampus margaritifer. Classification (NCBI taxonomy): domain Eukaryota; kingdom Metazoa; phylum Chordata; class Actinopteri; order Syngnathiformes; family Syngnathidae; genus Vanacampus; species Vanacampus margaritifer. The sequence goes on from NC_135435.1 coordinate 10,520,068, forward strand.
AAAAAAAGTCAATGGTTGAGGAACAAAACCACAAATCCAGGTTAAGAGACAGCCAATCTACTCCCTGAGCCACAAAGCTCCTACTGTGTGTTAGTATACCGCTCGTGTCAGCTGGAATCTTTGTAACTCCGAGAACAAAAATGATGCTTTTGTCCTCCTTTTGGATATAAACAAACATTAGGAGTATCATAGCTCGGATGGTAGAGTTGCACTTTCCCAAGCTAAAAGTTTTGAGTTTGTTCCTCAACCCTTGTGTAACTTTAAAAAAAAATAAAAATAAATCAGCAAAATTTTGTCAAAATCTCTCCTTGCAAAATGTACTTTATTTACAGTAAACATTCACTGATGTGTCATCCCAGGTGTTCGGTGCATGCATTTCCTGTTTCACAAAGGTTTTTAACTCATTCGTTCCCAGCCATTTTCACTGAAGCAACCCCCTTCGCTCGTTTGACTGGATTTTGACTGATATTGCAAGGCCCACAGACTATTGTGTTCTATTGCTATACAAACATGGAACCTACCAAAAGAAAGATTAGAATCTCTTCTTTCATCAGGAAAAAAAAGTATATTTGTATCTGTTTCCGTTTTACAGCAATTAGCATTAGAAAATAGTTAAGTTTCATCATTCACAAACTTGTTGAAAACACTTGGGGAAAGAGCTTTTTTGCAACATGGCCCTAGTTGATCTATTATACTCTGCTGCCTCCTGCTGGCCATTTTTTTTGTAATAACTACCATTGCTTTAAGCGACCTCTTCAGGTCAGAGGCTACATCAAGCCTTCTGTATGCTCTGGCATAATAAAAAAAAAAAAAAAAACATAAAAATTGTATACATGCGTTTTTGAGACCATGGCAATATTTAAAATAGAATGTTTTTATATGTTTTGGGGAGCAGATGAGTTTTTTTTCATGAGATAAGCAAATTCTCTCATACACAATAAAAATACTTATTAATATAATTTACTTTGACTATTTTACTCTCTTCCAAGTGTAAATGTTACTCTGTTTGGAGTCGGACCAAATGGACTCTGTTTAGAGTCAAATTTACTCTACAGAATTTACTGTATACTGGTTCCAAAAATTGATGGATGGATGTTATTCAAAGTGACATTCTAAAGAGAAGAATGCTGACTCAAAACCTTTCTGTTTTATATCATCGTTTTAGTGTGATGATGTGTGGTGTGCTGGCAGCCATGTTTAATGATTTTGAGCAGGCTGAGACTTTCTTGGAACGAGCAACGAGCATTGAGCCTCCAAGTTTGGTGGCCTGGACTTTGCTGGGTAAGCCCTACAACTGTGGAGATGCATGCAGAAAGAAGCCTCATTCTGTTTCTGCATTTGCCAGGGTTGGTCCAGGACAGCCAGGACAAAGCCATCCTTGGTGAAAGGGCTTTCCTGGAGGCCAAAAGCCTCCTGAGAGCAAGGGAAGCAAGCAATCAGACACACAAGGCAGAAGAGTCAGATGGGGATGAGGAAAGCGACAAGCAGAAGGGCCAGGAAGAAGACAAGACCAATCCACCTACAAGCCACTCTCCTATTATGAAGGCTAGTGGTAAGAATCCTCTCTTTTTATTTTAATCTCATGGCAAGTAATAATCGAGAATACAGGTGTCAAACTCGAGGCCCGCCACATGATTTTTTGTGACCTGTTAACGCAAATTAACATGTCAACTCCCATAATGCTTGCGAAAATAAATAAATAAATAAATATATATATATATATATATATATATATATATATATATATATATATATATATATATATATATATATATATATATATATATATATATATATATATATATATATATATATATATATATATTTATATATATATATATATATTTATATATATATATATATATATTAGATGACAGGTCAAAAGTTTAAACCAAGAAAATGTATCATTTTAAGGGAAAAATATGTTGATTGTAAATTTCATGGTGCCCAAAAAGTTGGGACAGGTAGCTTTAAGAGGCTGGAAAAGTCAATTGCACAAAAAAAAAAAAACAGCTGGAAGACCAGTTACCACTAATGAGGTCCATTGGCAACTTGATTGGAGTATAAAAAGAGCTTCTCGGAGTGGCAGTGTCTCTCAGAAGTGAAGATGGATAGAGAATCAACAATTCCGCCAATGTTGCGCAGAAAGATAGTGGAGAAATATCAGAAAGGTGTTTACCAGAAAAAAATTGCAAAAAGGTTGAAGTAATCATCATTTAAAGTGCATATCATCATCCAAAGATTCAGAGAATCTGGAACAATTTCTGTGTGTAAGGGTCAAGGGCGAAAAGTCATACTGGATGCCCATGATCTTCGGGCCCTTAAACGGCACTGCACCACAAACAGGAATGCTTACTGTAAGGGAAATCACAGAAAGGGCTCAGCAATACTTCCAGAAAACATTGTGGGTGAACACAATCCACCGTGCCAGCCGCCGTTGCCAGATGAAACTCGACAGTACAAAGAAGAAGCCATTTCTAAGCAGGCCAGGGGTCATATAAAATGGAGTGTGGCAAAGTGGAAACCTGTTTTGTGGTCAGACGAATCACGATTGGAAGTTCCTTGTGGAAAACTGGGGCGCTATATCATACTATATCATATCATACTGACTAAAGAGGACAAGGACAACCCAAGTTGTTATCAGCACTCAGTTTATAAGCCTGCATCTGTGATGGTATAGGGTTGCATGAGTGCGTGTGGCATGGGCAGCTTCCACAAATGGAAAGGCATCATCAATGCAGAAAGATATATTCCGATTTGAGAACAACATATGCTCCCATCCAGACATTATCACTTTCAGAGAAGATCTTGCATTTCTCAACACGATAATGCCAGACCAAATGCAGCACCAATTACAACATCGTGGCTGCGTAGGAAAAGGATCCAGGTATTGAAATGGCCAGCCTTGCAGTCCACTTCTTCCCCTTCTAGAGCACATTTGGCACATCATAAAGGGGAAGGTGCAACAAAGAAAAAGCCCAGGACAGTTGAACAGATAGAGAGATGCGTGTTAGACAAGAATGGGACAGCATTCCTATTTCTAAACTTGAGAAACTTGTCTCCTCGATCCCCAGACGTTTGCAGACTGTTGTAAGAGGAAGAGGGGATGCCTGATAGTGGTGAAATTGGCCTTGTCCCAACTTTTTTTTAGATTTGTTGACACCATGGAAGTTAAAATCAACATAGTTTTCCCTTAGAATGATACATTATCTCAGTTTAAACTTTTGAACTGTCATCTATGTTCTTTTCTGAATAAAATATTGAAATTTGACACTTCCACATAATTGCATTCAGTTTCTATTCACAACTTGTATAGTGTCTCAACTTTTTTGGAATTGGGTTTGTACAACAAAAGTCGCTAATATAGGGCTACTAAATAGTCAGCTGTCTTTTCCTGCTTTCTGTCCACTGTTATGGTCTTTTTCTCCCAGACACTGAGAATGGTGACACCGTGCATAGTGAGCCTAGAGAAAAAGTCATTTCCAAATCCATTTTCACCGAGACCCTTGAGTTTCTGTTGCACAACCATGCCCTGGAGGTAAAGAAGCACACAGCAGCTTGTTTGTCAACACTCACACTGATTAAATAAAACAAATAGAAAATCCACTTCTGTTCTAATGTTGTAACCCTGTGGGAAAAGTGTTAAGTAATCTTTCTCAAACATTATACAATCATATAAAAACAAGAAGAAACCCACAGATCCATTAGTAGTATGTACAGTTAGTCTGGCATCTTCTTTCTCTTGTCAGATGGCAGAGCGCGCTCTTTCCAAGGAACTGACTTCAAAGGGCAATCACAGCTTTCATCTGGCTTTAGTGCAGTTGCTCAGAGCAGAGTACTGCAGCGCAATTGTCACCCTCAGGGATGCGCTACTTCAGGTAGAGCCGGTAGGGACTGTCTGCTGGTGGCAGAAAATTCATTCAAGCAAACCTTTTGGAATTATAATGGACCTTGGTTATATCAGACTAGATCGCATTTTCCCACTGTGTTGACTGAAGCATTTTTCTCACTGTGAGCAGGTTGCAGATATGTGGGCTCTGGATGGCCACTGTCACTTCTTGTGTGGCTCATTTGCCGAGGCCCAGGGGAGTTATGAACGGAGTCTAGACTTCCCAGAGCAGCCATCAGACACTCACCTTGTGCTTCTCCGCCTGGGATCCATTTATCTTCAGGAGGAGAAGGTTAGGCATAATACACGGCGTTACATTACATGACTCATTGCTGAATGAGTGTACGTAATTGTGACAGCTGGTTTGATGTCAAAGATTCAAATAGTCATTGCCCATTTCTGTTGTTCTCTTTAGTTTGAGCAAGCCAAAATGTCTTACCTGCAAGCTTGTGAACAATCTCCCTCCTGCCTCACCTGGTTGGGCCTGGGTATTGCCTGTTACCGGGTAAAAAGCCATCTACACTATTACTAATATTTGGAGATGCTGAAAATGATCTGTTACAAAATATATTCTGAGCTCTCTGACTATTAACATACAGGGTTAACGGTATACTAATTATGTATAAAAGTTATTTTTTTAATGTATTGCTACATATACTGTAACATATAATAGGCTATAATTTCAAAGTAGTTTGGGTATGAGTTAGGAGTAAGATGAATTGGTTTCTTCAGAGCTAATGATTAAAATAACTAAACATTAAGTAGCCTATTTGTGACCCGAGTGAGGATAAATACAGATACAGAGAACGGATGGATATATAAAAATTAAAGCATAGGTGTCAAACTCCGGTCCTTGAGGGCTGAAGTCCTGCAGGTTTTGGAGGTTTCCCTCTTCCAACACAAGCTGATTCTAATCAACAGGATCATTATCAGGCTTATGCAGTGCTTGCTGATGAGCTGATCATATATCAGCTGTGTTGGAGAAGGGAAACATCCAAAACCTGCAGAACTGCGGCCCTTGAGGACCGGAGTTTGACACCTATGGGTTAAAGGATCAACAATACATACTGGCAAACCTGTTTTAAAATTTTCTGCTTTCTTGTGAATAGTCTTATGGAATATGGAAAAGTAATGAATTCAGATTTATTTCTTTGGTATACAGTTACTGTATATTTTTTAAACTTTGATTTAAAAAAATGAATTAATTGATGAATTTTCATGGTCAAGTTGTAATGAAGTTATTATTATTATTATTAATAGTAGTAGTAGTAGTGTTTTATTTAATCTATTTATTTATTTATTTTTACTGTTTTACTTTGATGTTTATGAGGAAACCAGGATAAGTTAAAGGGGAAGTCAAAACGAGACTTAATATAAATAAACAAAAAAAATTCCTTTGCAACGATATGTTCTTGCCCCCACTATCCATCTCAGAGGCGGCCATTTTTTCACCTGCTGTCAACTGTGACAGCCCTGAGCAACTGTCATTTTCAATCGACAGCAAGCGGCAAAATGGCCTCCCCCACAGATGGTTAATAACAGGTGGATTTTTCTGCTTAATTCATGTTCCACAAACGCAATATTAATCAGAATGCTGTGTTCAGATTAGTGGGGCCACATAAAAGAATTTGTAAAGACAATTTTGGACTTGACTTCCCCTTTAAATGTGTCTTCATGTGTTTGAGTTTGTAGCTGGAGGAACTTTGGATAGCTGAAGAAGCTTTGACGGAGGCCAACCATTTGAACAACCAGAACGCCGAGGTGTGGGCCTACTTGGCGCTAATTTGCCTCAGGGTGAGTGAAAATGATGTTATTACTTCTGTTTGTTTTCCTGTTAAAAGGCCTCAGCTTTACCCTCAGATCAGAGAGACCTTGTGCACTTCAATTAATCCCCTGAACAGGGGAAATTCCTTTTTCACAACCACAATCTTCTTGTAATTTCAGTTTGACAGGCAAGAGGAAGCAACATTGTTTTACAAATATGCTAACAGGGTGAGTTCGACTTGTCGGTTTCTTTTCTTGAAAGATGTGTATGTGCATTTATTTCATACAGATCTAACCTGACAATTTTCTTGGTGCGCTTGATATTTTCTCGGTTTACAGTTCAACCTGGAGAACACATCACTTCACATGGAGGTGAAAGAGCTGCAAGATCAGGCCCGAACCCGTCCTCTGGCATCATGCTTTGAACCACACTCTTAACACAGTGGTGAAAATTCTTGGGAGCAAACACAAAACAAGCCCAGTGTCTATATGATATGGCATTTAAAATGTTTTCTACTGCGGTGAACTGATTTTCTTAAAGGGATACCTTACTAAGTTTTTTCAATTTTCAGCAGTAAAAAGTTAATAATTTGTCTATCATGAATTTGATGTCATTTTTCAATTTTCATGTACAATAAACACTTTTAAAAACACATTTTGCCACTTGCTGTCGACTGAAAATGACATCATGTGTTGACGGCTCAGGTAACAACGAATAACGGCTAACCTAAAGTTTACAAGTTGTGCTGTCAACACTGAAAAAAAAAAGATTTAATTACGACTTGCAATTTTATTGGAGTGGAGCTGTGGAACTCATGTTACTGCATGGAACACAATCCAGTTTGAGCTTTTTGTGATAAAACAGTTGATGAATGTTCAATAAATGGCTACCATCAAAAAGCTGTTTAATATCATATTACAAACTCACAGCAATTTACAGTCAGATTTGTATATAAAACAATGGTAATACACGTAGTCTAAAAATCTTTAAAAAAAATAATGATAAAAAAATTATGTGGTGACTAAACTTGAAAAAAAATCTATTAATCCCAAAATGACATTCAAACTTTACAACAATTTAAGATTTAACATAAATATACACATTTTGGCACATGGAAATACATTTTTTCACTACCATACTTCCTATGTCATGGATGGTAGCAGCTTTTGAGAATGTATGCAAATACATTATGCACAGAAGTATGTGAAATGTGCCTGAAAGCAAACCAATTCTTATAGTTGCACTATCCATTTGCCACATGCTTCTGGTCTTGTGGATTTGACCGGCAGATAATTTCATGTTAACCTGGGTGAAGGCTCCTCTTCAGAAAGACACAACATGGTCTGTAGTGTTCCCCAGGGCTCAATTTTAGGCCCATTACTTTTTAATTTGTATATGCTGCCATTAGGAAACGTCATCAGGAGTCACAGAATTAGTTTTCATAGTTGAAGACACTCGCAGCTTTATATCTCTGTGTCTCAAGATGACCCAGGATCACTTGATGTCCTCTTTAACTGTATTTTAGACATTAAATCATGGATGGCAGCAAATTTCTTACTGCTCAACCAGGAAAAAAATGAGGTTTTAGTAATCGGTCCTGAAGCTCAGAGAGAGAAACTTCTACCTAAACTAAAAACATGTCTTAACCACTCTCAACAAGTTAAAAACCTGGGTGTTATTTTCGACTCTGAGCATGTTTTTATTTTATTCCACATATTAAAAATGTTATAAACACTGGATGTTACCACTTAAAGAATATAGCCAGAGTCCATCCGTTCCTCTTTCGAGAAAACACAGAGAAGCTAACGCATGCTTTTATTTCTAGTCGTATCGATTACTGTAATGCTATCCTTTCTGGTCTTCCTAAGAAAACAGTTGCTACTCTCCAACTACTACATAATTCAGCAGCCCGTGTGCTGACGAAGACCAGAAAGAGGGAGCATATTACACCTATTTTAAAGTCGCTATATTGGCTCCCTGTGTCTTTTAGGATTTTAAGGTTCTCTTATTGATTTATAAAGCTCTTAATGGTCTGGGTTCCTTATATTTATTGGATCTGCTCTTACCATATCAGCCATCGCGGACTCTTAGGTCCTCTGGCACTCGCCTTTTAACAATTCCAAAAGTTAGAACTAAAACCCATTTCAATTCTATGGCTCACATAAATGGAATGCCTGCCAGAGGACCTCAGGCAGTGAATGTTGATATTTTTAAAAGGAGGCTCAAGACCCACCTTTTTAGTTTAGCGTTTGGCTGATTTTATTTTATTAATTTTTATGTATCTCTTACTTGTTCTTTTTTCCCCACTTATTTATTGATTGACCTTTATTTTATCCTGATTTTGATTTGATATTTTTATGTCTTTTACCTGTTAATTTTACTTCACTCATTTATTGTTTTATATTTATTTTCATGCTGATTTTATTTATTAGTATGCATTTCTTACTTGTTACTTTTATTTTACTCATTTATTTATTTTGATCTATTCTATTATGTTCCATACTGGTAACTGTTCACGCTGGGGGCTGTGTTCGGCTCTGGCTGTGGGGTTGCCACCATGTTGCGGGGGGGGGGGGGGGGTGTGGGGCGGGGGGATCCTGGCTCGGCAGATGATGGTTTCCTCTGTTTGCCTGGACTGGGGTCCTCCCTGAGGTGGCGTCCTTGCGGCTGGGGGCTGGGCATAGGTCCTGGTGTGGACGTCCCCCAAGGATGGCGTATACGCCCTTGTGTGGCAATTAGTCCATTTGTTAAACTTATGTGTGGGAGAATGATGTTATTGGATTGTGTGTCGAGAGGGTGGGTGGGTGGTGGAGGGAGTGTTTTTTTTTTCTTAATGTGTAAAGCACTTTGAAATGTTTCTTTCCATAAGGTGCTATATAAATGAAGTTGACTTTTACAGCATCTCCAGTCTTTTGGGGGAGGAGGTGTCACTGCCTGACCTGTGCAAAGAGCTCACGCAGCCACGGTGAATCCTCATAGAGGCGAGGGTCACCCAGATACTCTGAGGTCCTCTTGTAGAAGTAATAGTACAACACAGACGCTGTTAACACATTTGAAAATATAAAATAGGGAAAATGAACTTCTTAAACACAAAAATGTAACATGCAGTATTTAATTTGGTCTTAAATGCAGGTGTTGTGTTATTATAGTACCTTTTGTTTAATCAATGCTTTGCTACAAATCCGATGGCACTTTTTACCATGACTACTAGAGGTAATTAAATATTCTGCAATATTGTTCATATTCTTTTTCCGTGATTGTTTAACAAAACAGCAATGCAAAATTACGAGTTTTGCGTCATTAAATGACTTTTATTAGGGGGGGAAAGTTGTGTGTTTATTTTGACAAATGTCATTTGTAATCCATGGCCCACATAAAAAAAAAATTCAGGACAGTTTTGATTCTGAAAAAGTTTTCAAACTAATTTAATTTGGCTGGTAATAACCTGCCCTTATATACAGTACTTTAACTTGCTCTCAGCCCACAGAACACAGACAAAATCTAGAAAGGCCTACAAAAACACTCAACTGAAGAGAACAATGACTAGATGATACTGTACTTTGTTTGCTGTTCCCCTATTAGATTATTGTTTATGCATGTAAATCCAAACAATGTGACAATTGGGGTCTCTACATCCTGGTCATAAAAAGAAAAGCTGTGCACAATTGGCATTGGTGAGGCTCAAGTTTTCGATCCCTGGCCTTCACTGAAAATGAAAACAAGATAAATAATGCAGAAAAATACGCAAGTCTAACGTCAGGAAATAAAATTGGTTCTGTAACCTTGAAATAACAGCTGTACTCAATTCACTTTAACATTTAAAATCACTATACGTACTGAACAAACAGCTATGGAAGGTTTCTTTAATGTGATTAGGTGTCTCACTTGGGTTGAAATATAAGGGACATTGGCTTTCTTACCAGCTCTTTGGAACACAAACAACACCTGAAGGCCATCTGTCCAAATAAATCGCGTGGTGTTTAGCCATCGCAGATTCTGCAAATATAGAGAAAGCATCACTCTTGACTTTGCTTTTAATCACACAATACAAAGAACAGATGTGCAATGAAAAGATATTCGGAGTCTGTGAAACATACTGAATGCTAATGTTGTTTTGCATTCAAAAACAAGACTGATTGAAAGGCTTGATGAATATAACAATGAGGTATAAGAAACAACATTTAGCTAGTCAAATGCTGATCCAATCGAATGCTTATATGCAAGGTTTGGAGCGTGTTACATATAAATAGGTGATTGCTGTTGAGGTCAAACGACTGTTTTTAGGTTTACACACAACAATGCATTAGTGTGACTAAATCTCAGAGAAGTCCTGATTGTCTGGTCTCCAATGGTAACTGTATCAATACAATAAAGTGGAGAACTCCTTTGAACAAAAATCCAATAATTCGCATACCATTTGGTACAATCCTTTCAGTCCACTTTGAGCATAGAGCATGAATGCATTTTTAATTGTTAAGACTTACTGGTTTGAAAGCATCATGTATCACATTTTTGCAAAAAATAAAATAAAATCTGCTCCCACTCACCATGAGCCACGAATGTAGTATTACACTGAAGGTCAAATAGAGTGCAGAGAGCATTAGCAAAGCTCTAAATCTCTGCAACAATATGGCTACCAGACCGACCTGGAACACGTAGGTGTTAAACAGCATCAAGAGAATGATGATGAGGTTGAACAAAATGCCAATGTCCTGGATGCTATAATAAAAGACAAGAAAAAAGCGGAAAGGATATTTTAAACACAAAAATCATTACCAGAGGGTAAAACAATTTGCTTTCTTGATTCATTTCACTGCATTGTTGGACTTACATGAAAAGTACTAGTTGGACTGCTTGTTCATCTCTAAGCAGTTCGCTGAATGAGTTGACGAACAGGTCGAAGGAGAGCAGGCTTAGCTGAATAAGCAACACAAGTGAGTAGTTGTTGGGTTGGAGTTTCTCCGTCCCATAGGCTGGAAGCCCGGGCGGATTCTGGTTCCACAGTGGATCCAAGGCTGCACCGATCTCTATATACAAACTTCAATCTGCAGTCGGAACCTTTGGTGGTTTGAGAGGCACATCGAGAACTTCCGTTGCTTGGTAATGGGGTCACTCTGTTGGATGAACTGTCTGGAATTGATCGCTGTCAACATGTCAAGCCTGACATGGGAAGTATTGCATCAGTTCACGCGGTGTGCTGGTAGAACCTCCAATAATGGCAAATGTCTCCTATTTTGATTTATTTGATTGATTCTTCATTTTGAAACTGGAGCGATATCTGCACCCAAATCCAGATGCTGTAGAAAATGACAGAGAGGAGACATTTGTTTTCTAGTGTAGCTGCAAGTCATATTTACTGCATAGTGCAAATTTGATCGGAAAATGTACACATGTTCACACAGATTGGCTATATGTCCTTCCAAACTGTCACACAGGAAAGAAGGTGAGGTGAATGTTTCTATTTACGCCAGGCTATGTAATCTGGGCTGCAATAATGCAACCAATACTGGGTGAAAAATGTGTCTGTTGGATGACATTTCATGTCAGCTGTCAATACAATCCGAATACATTAACTGCTAAATCAGATGTGGTTGGTTGACAGTTCAGTCGTGTGAAGGACCCAATATTTTTTGAGAGTTCTTCTGATCTACTATGTTCTGTTGAATGCTTTGCAACGTAAGTAGTAGTAGCTCGCATAACCTTACATCTTGACCATAATACACAGCAGTTTAAATACAATAATGTTAAATTGTTTAAATAAACCAAAACATCATGCAAATGTGCAAAGGGTTTAAAAAAAAAAGCGGGTCAACATTTTGAAAATGCTTAAAAATACCTGTTTTCCATTTTCCTTTTGTCTGCAATTGACTTCTATAATTGCTTTGACAGCTCAAACTATGCTCATGCTTAAATGGTACAAAGAGGTCATAAATATACAAGGGAAATAGGCCGCAGGTGCTTTCTAAATAAAATACCGTTCCATAAAAATCTCCATTGTTGATTAAACTGTATGACATGCGCACCTGCATGCATTGAGCGATGATGTTAAATATTCCATAAAGAAGAAAATAAAGCATGAATATCATTTCATCTTACTTACATCCATTACAAGAACAACAAAGTCCAATTCATCTCCAGCTGCCATCTGGAAAAGCAGGTCCACTTTTCATTGCTGCTGCCTCTGGGACCATTAGTTGAGGTTTTGTAAATATTTTTTCAGATCGCGCTGCATCCTACGAGCCGGGATGAACGCACGGCAGTCTCCCAAGTGACACCTCTTTTCCACACATAAGGCCCATCCAGGAGATGTATTAATAGCTCTGCACAGCCATGACAGGTGTGCGGGAGATTAGGACTCCTCTTCAGCACAGACCAACAACCTAGAGACCAAATAGTGACTAATACATGGAGATTAGCTGAGGGTAGCGCTGCTCTTGTCCGTAAAGAATATGATGAAAAGTGTGACTACAGGAAGTGAGGAATGTGTACATTTACCTGTGAAATAGCATGCATTAGTTAGTAGTTTAAAACAAAACAGATGGACGTCTTCTGAATGTTTTAACCCCCCGCCATTTTGCATTGATTAACATGCACACGATTTTGTAAGTTGTCACTTTAATGCTGATACACCTCAGTAATGAGTATTTGCTCATTATTAATTAATATTAAACCATAAAAATATTTTTAAATAAGTTTATATTATTATTATTTTTAAGTTTCAATGTGATTTTGTAAGTATTATATTCAAAGTGCATAGCAAATAATCATACTAGATACTATTTAATGAGGATCGCCACCCTTTTTGGAATTGAGAGCTATTTTATGGGTACCGGTACTGATTAATGCGAAGGGCTACTGATTTGATGAATGATATTATGTATCTATTTATGTGAAGATGTGTTGATGTCAATTATGTCTCACAAAAATTGTCAATGATTTAACAAGGTGGGTAAACTGATAGCTGTTATTGAAAACTTTGTTTGTATAAATCTCTGCAAAATTGTTTATATTTTCAAATGATCACTTCTATTTTATAATTTTTTTCCTAGGAAATCACAATGCTGGTCTACTTATGCGGTCCTTAGGGCCTACCTGCTTTTCTTTCTTTCTTTTTTCTTTCTTTCGTTCTTTCACCACTGGTTGCCGGAATTCAAAATGCTCCTGGGAGGGTATGGGGAGAACAGCTTGAAGAAAACCATTGCCATCCAGTGGTGAATAAGGATGATTACACAATTCTGCATGGCCGGGTTCGTTTGATAAATACAACTTATTTTATGACAATGTCATTGGTGTCATATTAATTAGTACACAATCATGATGCGGTGCAATTCTACTCCACAAAATTAAATATGGCTAAACAAGAAATGTAAGTCTGTGCCCAAACAACTATGATGATGTACAGTAGCCTATCGACATATCCTTGCAAACATCTTCTGGGCTCCAGTGAAGCACAATTAAAAGTTTAGTTATAGTTCATGAAAGTTAAAGTGTATTAATAAACTGCTACTTATCGTGTGTTTTGAAAATAGGCCTACAAGGATCTTCCTGAATCTCGTGAACATGTACCAATAGTTCTGAACTTTATTTATACTTCAAATGTTACTTTTTTAATATTTGTGTTGGGTTTGAGGCCCCTGGTCTAGGGCAAGGATAACTGTGGCCTTGATCAGGACAGGAAAAAGACGCGCTGTCCCGGAAGATGTCCTGGGGTGGAGCTTGTGTGGGTACTGGCTCGCAACCGTGGGATAGTTTTCGTTCGCACGACAGTCTTGTGAACTAAAGGACTCAGAGGGGGGAAAACCCCAAAAAGCAACATCTAGACTTCGTGTGTACATTTTTGTCAAGACTTTAATCACAGATAACAGGTAAGTGAAAGCGCGACTTAGTCGGTTTACCTTACACGGGCCACTTCCATTCCCAACCTTTACAGTGATGACATCTTTTCGCCCTCTAAATGACACATGCAATGTCTGTTAGCCTTTATAACACCACGTACCTGTGCTACACAGGTAAATTATACTTCAAACATGAAAACATACTGTTTAGCCCTAAGTATCGTAACACAACTAGTGTTAGCTTAGTGATGTGCCCCTGTTAGCATTTTAGCTCAGCTTCCTTATCGCTTAGAATTTAAAACCCAATTAGTCAATATTCAGTGTTCAAGACAAAATACGTTTATTACCATTTCAAACGATTTTTAAGACTCGATGAGACGTATAGTGAAGTGAAGTAAAGGCAGTACCATTGAACAAGGGTGGGGGGTGTTCAGGTGAGGCTCAACCATGTGATTTGAAGTAAATTTAACAAATCTATTTACAAATCCTTTAAAAGGAAATAACCTGTATGCTCCCCGAGCATCACATAGGATAGATTCTAAAAGATACACGCAGTCATCACAATCTAATAATGTCAATGCGGGTGCAAGAACTGCATCAAAAGATTCTGATGTGGATGCTCAGTAGGAGGCAGTGCAATTCTACACCACAGCAAATATTTACAACCACACTGATAAACATATTTTGATCACAGTATTTTACAGTGTTCTAGCAAAGTTGAGCATTGTTAATGAATGGATGGATGGATCTTTGCTCAGTTTGATGTACAGTACTTCTTGGGTCTTATATTGTTCAGGTACACCTCATGCTGGATGCTGAACAAAAACATGAAATTGATGTAGAAGCAGTGACATTATTGCATGTTGTCATGTGAGATTAACTAACTCCAATGTTTAATTTTATTTACTTATTATACAACTTTTCAGATTTGCAGCCTGTTTAAAGTTTTTTTTTCTTTTTAGGTTTTGAAGATTTATTTTTTATTTTTTTAAGAATGGCCAATGCCGATAAGTGTCAAAATGCCTTATTTATTTATATTTATTTACTTATATTTATTTTAAAATGTCTTATTTTTTTATTATATTTGGTCTCTTACCATTAGTTCACTTGAAATGTTTGTTCAAACATTAGTCTACTACAGTATTAGATTCAGTCATTCATTAAATCATGTTTTTTTTTTTTTTTTAAACATATCACTATACTACAGGTATAGTATATTAAGACCGCTCTGAAACAAAACACATTGCTGTCTTTACCCAACTGTATATTCTTTGGCACTAAATAACTGCAAAGAAAGCAACAAGAAAACATTAGCTCTCATTTGCATTTAATTTCCAGGCAAATGCTAAGTGTCAAGCATCCACCAGCAGATGGTCTACAGATTCACTCATGTGCTCTCTCTAAATTGATTGCACCATTTGTAGGGAGAGGGAGGGGGAGAGAGTCAATAAGAGGCAGCTGGAGCGGGACAAGTCTGAGCTTGACTAGCAAATTGACAAATACAAGGTGGAGTTGAAAGGGGTGCCAGCAAATGGTGAGAATTCTTCCATGATGGGCTTTCAGATGGGCGATTCTAGGGCCTCCTGTATTATAGGTTTTGGCAATATCATACAACGACACGATCAAGATGATCATATATTGTGGAACAGTATTCGAATACTATTCAAACTAAGGTTGTAAAATCAATGGAAAAGCTCCATGACTTTCAGTTTGTACCTAGTGCTTACTCATCTCTATGTAGTGTACACATGGAATAAATGGCTATAACGTGTCACTACAAATCTGCTATTCTTCCCACACAAACTCATATCATTATTCTAAATATATCAATACTGTTTTCTGTTTTGTTCCTTTTTTAAACACTATTGTAAATGTAAAATTGGAAAAAGTTACACTGCATTAAAATACACTAACGCACAATGTATATACAATACATGTAAATGGAAATTACATTCCGGTAGATTTGTTAGTCGTTCTTTTCCTCAGGTAGCACTTCAAATGTCTTTTTGTCACAAAACAAAACGAAATGCATAAGATTCAATTTATTGTGTTTGGTTCATTGTTCAGCATGGCCGCACGTGAAGAGAAGAAAGAAACATGTGGAACCATCTGCCTGAAATACCTACTGATCACATTCAACGTCCTCTTTTGGGTAAGTCTCTGTGTAATAAGAATTTTACATGTCTTCACAATTACATTTTAATAATTTCTTTTATTTTCCCCAATGATGAACTTTCTAGCCCATTTTCCATGTGTTAACCTAAACATATAGTAATAATTAAGGATAGGCAAGTGATCGCCTTTGATGACCGCAAAGATTTATTTACATAGCTCTTAATCGCAAAAGAGTCTCAAAGGACTTCAATGGCCCACAGTTGACAAATATTGATTATCCTCCGAGCCAAATCCACCATGAAGGCAAGGGAAAACTACCGGGCCACAGGCTACTTTGTCCCGGGCCCCACAGAGAGAAACCTGTGTAAAAAAATCATTGCCATATATATATATATATATATATATATATATGGACTAGCCGCTTGGTCCATAATTATGTGATTGAGGACTGTGATATTATGGTGGTCAGGTGTGAGCATTATCGAGCAGACATGACGGAAATGTATGTGACAGGATAATAAGAGTCCAGCTTTTCCCTCCATACTTTGATTTGTAAGTTGAATAGAGTACAAAATTGGCATTAATTTCCATTCAATTTTAAGGGAAAATGCAATATTGGGATATATAGGCCTTTCATTTTTTCTTTTTTCTTTTTTTAAATTTTATGTATCATAAGTAAGTACTAGTGGTATCGGTGCCTGGTATAGTTGACGACAAGAGTTGAGTGTTCGTATTGGTCGGGAAAAAAAGTGATATCAAACATCCCTCAGTGTTCCCTCACTTTTTGCTGGTGATATGTTCAACGCCCACCTGTGATAGGTGAATTTCTGCAAAGTAGAGGTCGTTTAAAAAAATAATAGTTTAAATAATAAGGTTAAAAATATTTCATTTTCATTAAAAAGGTTTACTAATTGTTTGGATGGTTTAAACGAACGTGCGCCCTCACGGAGCAGTATAGAAATGCAATCGAAGTTGAATTATCAAGCAGGAATGCTGTACGTTTCATTTTATTATACTTTATGCATATGATTATGAATATTAATGCTTATTTTTATCAACATATTTTTATAAAGAATTCGATGCACTTTTGTCTACAATGGTGCTACAGTGTATGTAGCGATTGACTTATTATGTTATGGGCCCAAATAAAAATCCCCGATTGAGTCCACGCGACGGACCACTGTACTTCTTATAACTGCTGTAGTAGCACAGACAATGAGAATGCTGGATTTGACTGTTGCATAGTACTGCATCATATTTGTCTGTTTTGTTCCTTTCCCACAGCACCTTTTGTCAGTATTTCCTTATTTTTGGAACCATATACGCACAGAGTCAATTGTTAATGGTAATAATAGATGCAAGTGTCATAAACCATCTCACAACCACTTCAATAACTCCAATTCCACAGCACAAGTGTTGACATGAAACCCGCGTATCTCGGTCCACACTCATTAATTTGTTGACTGTCAGAGGGGCGGACGCCTCCTCCTCTCGAGATCTGACTCCTGTTGTGTTCTTCTCTCAGCTTGCTGGGGGCGTTGTGATGGCTGTGGGTGTTTGGACTTTGTTCGAAAAGAGCGACTACATCAGCCTTCTCCCCTCAATGACATATGCTGCCTCTGCCTACATACTGGTCCTCGCTGGAGCCATCGTCATGGTAACAGGCGTTCTGGGATGCTGTGCCACCTTCAAGGAGAAGAGGAGGCTACTGCAAGTGGTAAGAGACTATGCGCTGGTATTGAACATCCACACCATAGCTGCATATGAAACACCAAATAGAAAACAGTGTGTGTGTATCGCGCAGGCAACTTCAACCTCAAGTCTTATCACAGTACATCTTATCATTAATTTAAAGGGGAAGTCAACCCCGCCAACAATTCTTTACATTCACATGTTCTTGCAGCCCTAGTCTAAATATGGTATTCTGGTTAATATTGCATTAGTGGAATATGAGTTAAGCAGCAAAATCCAGCAGTTTTTATCAACATCAGAAGGCAGCCATTGTGCCACTTGCTTTCGAGTAAAAATGACATCACAGATGCGCAGGTCTCGGGCAACAACCAATCACAGCTCAGCTTCAGAAAACAGGTGAGCTGTGATTGGTCGTTGCTTGAGCCCTGAGCAACTGTGATGCCATCTGTGCTGCCTGATGGATCAAAGGTCACAGGTATTCATGGTTGGTTTTCAGTCTTGCCGCTTAGGTGCAAAGATTTTTTCCAGATTCTCTGAATTTTTTGATATTATGGCCTGTAGATGACGAAATCCCTAAATTCCTTGCAATAGTACACTGGGAAAAGTTTGGACTTGGATTTGCCCACGCAGTTGTTCACAACGTGGTGAACCTCACTCCGTCCTTGCTTGTGAACAACTGAGCCTTTCGGCGGATGCTCCTTTTTCAGCCAGTCATGACACTCGCACTCAGGGATGTGATTTTTCCGCTAATTCGCGGAATTCCGCTTTTTTTATCTCCCCCCCCCCCCCCCAAAAAAAAAGATAACATCTTCTGCTATAACAAAGACATTTGTGGTATGCTCTAATATGAGTTACTTTTCATTTGGTCATGATACAATTATTTGTTCATGAAATTTGAACTCTTCAACATTATTTATGTGTTAACTTAGTAATCACATTAGTTAGATATGATGATATTCTCAGTGATAGTTTTTAAAAGCAAAGACAGTCCAATGTTTTTGAATGTGACTGATTTTGAGTTGACTAAAACTGCCATTTTATATGGGATAGTTCAATATACATTGAAAATTTATGCTGTTGTTTTGTCTATTTCTTTGTCATGTGAGTGCATTGAAAGTACTTAAAAACACGGAAAACCCATGAGCTCCGGGGGGCTTCTCCCCCCGTGTCCCCCCACCAGGGCACTGCCCTGGACCTAGCTGGGTGCCAGCGGCCCCCAGACCCCCGGCTAAATTTTCAGATAATTTCACTTTGGTCAAATCACATCCCTGCACACTCTAATTAACCTGTGTTCCAAACAGTTTATTTATTTATTTAGCATTCCTCAACTTTCCCTGCGTTTTTGCCCATGTACTAGTTTAAAAAAATATATGTGGCATCAAATTTAAACTGAGAGAACATTTACAAAAAAAAATAAAAAATACCGCTCATCTGTTTGAACATGAAATATCTTGTCTTTGCACTTCAATACAAGTGGGAAAGGATTTACAATTTTAAATTGTTTTCATGCCAAGTAAGCTTGATAATAAAGTGAGATTTAAGTGCATTTCAGAAACTTTAAAAAGTCTCTGCATCATCAAATTTGCTGTGCAGACCATGGTGTTTTTCTCTGTCATGACAGAATCACTTTTGATCATTTTTGACTTTGAACACCATACTTTTTGCATGATGCCTTTGCAAAGGAGTTAGTATATGACTGATGCAGTGACTTTTTTTTTTCTTTCTTTTTTTTTTAACACAGCACACCAAAATGTTACAAAAAGTGTTATCTGTAAAATGTGTGCAAATTCCCCATTTTCTCTGGGCTTTTTTTTTTTTTTCAAACAGCGAATCCCAGTTCGCTGAAATGGAATTTGAGTTAGGGGAAAACGTCACTGACGTTATTGTGTAAACAGTAGAATAAATTCATATAATAAGCTGTTCTGATTCTGTGATTTAAGACAACTGTTGGGTTGTGTGAGCGTGTGTGTGTATTTTCAAATGGCCCACGCTTCCTGAAGAGTTAAGATTAGGCCGATGAATCACAATGATAGAATGAACTTGTCAGCAAGGAGAGATTCTATCGAAATTGTTAAAGAGGGCAAACATAAGGGACGAAAGAGACTGATTCATGAGGCTCCTGTGTTTGCTTGGAGTCTGAGCAGCCTTACCTTAGAAGTACTTGAGCAGTGTGATTGAGGATATACGATTCTTATCTAAATGTCACAGGTTTGAATCGTAACCAGCTGACTCTTTGTCACTCTAGTGCACAACTGTAAAGCTTTGAAAAGATGTACTGTAGTTTCTTTTTTTTAATTAAAGAATATGAACAAATACTAATGTATTCTCCTGACTCACAGGAAGAAGGGTGTGCTGTGTGTCAACAAATTCACTAATGATTATGGGAGAGGAGGAACTATTGTGTCTACGTGCTCCCATTAGAGGCTACGAACTCTTGTTAGAGCACCTTCATTTATTCCGGGTTGATCAATAGGCAACATATACAAATAATTTAGTTGTCTTGGTTGTTGTTGCTGTTTTTTTCCCAGCTCTTGTGGAGGTGGCAAGAGCTCATCTGTAAGGATTTGGAGGCTTTTGGAAACTGAGCAGGCAAAACATTGCAACTAGTTGTTGGGAGAAATGCTAGACTGCACTGCATCCTGATCATGAATCATGATGGCTCTGTGTGTGTGTTCTCCGTGTGCACTGTGCAACATTTTTGTCATACAGCAGAGTATAAATTGAATTTCCTCTTGAGTGATTATAATCAGCATAATACTTTTTTTTTTTTTTAAGGGAGCGAGAGCTCCATACTGTAGTTCGCGGTTCATGTATGTCAGGCTGCTCAGTTTGCAAGCTAATTTTCTATTCTTTTTGCCTTAATTTATGTTATGGGTGAGTTGGGCATCCGAGCTGACTTTGGACGAGAGGCTGAATACATCCTACGATCGTTGCCAGTCATACACAGGCCATATATATAGACACAGGCACACGACCATTCACACCAATAGACAATTTAGAGTCTTAAATGACTTCACATTTTTGGAATGTGGGAGGAAACTGTAGTAGGCCACTCAGAGAAACCCCCCCACGGAACAGGGGCTGCCTGGGTGAAAACATGTCTACTACAAAATATTAACCAGTGATGACCAAAGCCGCTCAGTATACCATAGTTTCTGTCAGAGATTTTGTACTCCGTTTAACTGTAACATGTTGGCTTATGAACATCAGATATATATTTTTCAGAACAATAATTCTAGCTGGCATACAGTTTGGAATGCACTATGACAATTATTCATATTTAAATGGGAGTCAAAACTTGGTAGACGTTCAGGTGCTGTCGGGCCTTGTTTTCAATCTGTATGGATGCAACACAATTGTTGCATATTTCCACCCATCGTGTTACAAATGTGCTTGTAATAAGGTGAAGGAGCAATAGTCAATGCAATTATTTTTTTTTGCTGTTTCAGTCTCATCAAGATGAGGAGGCAAAGTCAGACACAGACGGTAGGGAAGTCGAAATGCAGCCCTGTGAATCAGCCTGCTGAGTCATGTTGGCAGTAATTACACTGTAACCTTAAGATGCCTGCTAGATGATCATGAGTCCACTGGTGTAGGCGCCTCTGCAGCCAACTACAATTTCTGTCACACTTACTCACTCGGTCAAGGTTTTAGTGTGTGATAGTGTCTTTTCTTGCCTTGTAATTCGAACCATCCTACTTTAAACGGCACTGTTCACCAATCACATAGCCGCTCTTACCCTGAAGCAGCCGGGTTCCTCAATGTGTGCTCGTTTTTCCATTACACATTTTCGGGGCTGTGCGATTAAAATGGAACCATTCCTCAGAACCTTTTGAAACCTGATTTTAGACGTAGGCCCGAGGACGGTCATGACGTCACTGTTTGGCCGACTGATGTAGGCGTTTTCTCATGTGGCAAGTAACTCCACTGCACATGCTCATTTGCTGGTCTTAAGTGAGCAAGACAGTGTCAGCCGCCGTCAAGTCTTATTTTATCCACAGATACATGTGAAATTAAAATTTGTTGTAAAACACAATATGGTTCTACTCTATAATAGGGCCGACTGATATGCATTTTTTTAGGCTGATGCAGATACCGATTTTTGGCAGAAAAAAATACAGTTTACCGATTAATCTGGCCATTATTAAAAAATAGATATATATTTAATGCATAAAATTGTGTTCCCACAGCATTTTTGTGTCAATATTCGTTGTTTGAAGGAAAAACACTCCCGAAGCCGATGCTAACTTCCTGTTGGCATTTGAATGGGATCTTCCCTTCACTTTTAGCATTAGCGCTAGGCTATCGATGTATTAAAAACGAAGCATGTTTTGTATTTAAATATACAGTAGATTAATTCTTATTGTTGTGTGTTTAGTTTTACAGTTAACTCCAACTGGGGCGTCATTAAACATCTTAAAGTACGCTTCGGAACAACAGAATAACCACAATAACATACGCTACAGACTTGCTAATGCTACACAAGCAAAATGGTGCATTCAGGGTATTCATTTCACATTGTCGGAAACTTCGCTTTTCTTCAATGATAACGTTTTAAGAGGAAAATAATCGGCCATTTGAGCCAATGTTTGAAGGGCAATAATCGGCCGATCATAATCGGTGGCCGATTAATCGTATACTGTATTTTTTATCCTCTGACGGATGGCTATGTTTCTATTGCTTAAACCTGGAAATTCATTTTTAATCTTTTTTTGCATTTGATGGGATGTAATTTACTACATATTTTGAATCATGGCAAAACCAGTGAAACTTGTGACACAATTTGAGTGTGCAAGTGTCTTGAAGAGTTCAGTTGACCTCATCCCAGTTGATTGGTGCCTGTTGTAATGAAGCAGTGGAAGCCAGGCTAAGCAAAGCCAGTTCATAGCGGGGCCAGGATGTTCTGGAGCCTAAAATGGAAAAGCGGAAAATTCTTGTTAAAGTATTTTAATTCTGCAAGATGAAGATCTCTTTTGCGAGACTTTTAATACCATATCCTTTGTAGCCTACCTATACTAATGCTATTTTTTCCTCCCCGTAAGGGTTCGTTCAAGGCTGAAAAAGGTTGCAAAGACGTTCGCAAACAGGTTTTGTTGTCACAAGGAAATTTTGAACATGTTTGACAAGAAAACGTATTTGTTTGTAAGTATTAAGTAACCACAAAAACTGTTTGTGAACATCTGTCAAACGTCTTTGCAACCTTTTGCAATCTCGAACGAACCCTGGCGAAAAACAACACGTGACGCACGTGCGCACACCCTCACAAGCCTTCGCCGCTCAGTGCGATACGGGCTTTACTGACTAATCTATAAGGTCTTTTTCACTTCTCTTCAGTACCCACATTGAGTGTGGTATTGTATGTTCAATGCATAACTAAATACATATTTAAACGCACACAAACACACATTTTCTAAGTCTTTCCAAAACCTTACCTTACTGTACTGAATATTCCTTATGTGCTAAACTGAGTTAAAGCATTTATTTATTATTAGCAATATATCTCTGAATATCTATTGCTATAATTTATTTATTTTTGTTTTCTGCCTCCAGTATTTTGTCCTGCTGCTGTTTATTTTCCTGTTGGAGGTCATCGCTGGTGTCCTGGCTATTATCTACTATCGGCAGGTAAGTGAAAACTGGTTAAAGTAAGCACCCCGAGCCTTATTATCTTATTACAAATGGGTTTTTTTGCATCCTTGGGGGTTTGCAGTACCGTCATTTCTCAGATTTGATTAAAATCAGCCCACCTTGAGCAATATGATTTCCCTTGCTAATCTTGACATACGCTTGATATGTAATGCTGTAATTGGAGCAGCCACTGCATTATTTGAAAATGAGGAGCCAGCCTTTTTTAAAAGACTTGATGATACTGAAAGCAACGTGTTAAAATCAGGTATTTACAGTATTCACTATTTTGCAAAACGAATAAGTAAACCAACCAACAAAAAACTGAAGAAAATACATTACTACTGCTCCCACTGGGTTTTGAACAAACTGCTGTGCTTATTTGCTGTATTAAATGTGAAACATAACTGGATCTGACAGCCTTCTTCAGCACAGTTTAACATTAGGCTCGCTGCACATTTTCCCACCCATTCATGTTGCATTAAGTTACACAATATTTTTCCACCAGTATCCCAGCCTAACAAATCACTTTTTGTCTGTTTAAAAGTGTACTGATTATTATAAATCAATGATAATTTCGTCGCCGAAAAATTTCCGTCATATTTTTTTCTCACGGCAAAAAAATTTCAGACGAAAATGAAACGAAAATTAAAATAGAAGCCAGTCATTGAGACAATACCAATCAGAAGGAATGAAACGCCAACCTCGCCAGCGAGATTAGTGATTGTGATTCACTCGAGGGAGTTCTTCACATTATCAATCTGATACTTCACTAGGCATACTCGTTTGGGAAAGGCGAGACTTGCTGTACAATACCATGACCTGATTGGACAATGTGGCATCTTTTGTACATTTGTTTTGACCAATCAAGGATAAAAATCTCATCTGCCGTCTCATTTTGGGGAGGCGGTGTGGGGAGGGGGGCACAAACATCTTTACCAGATAAAAATGAGCAAAACGCCTTTCGCTGTGCAAATTCAACAAGGAAATGGTGAGTAAATCCTGCGAGAACATAATTAATTGCAGCATCCATTCGTCTCTTAGGTTTGTTTGTTCCCCCCGCCATCGGCGCTTATTGGTTTCGTCCCGCCTAAACAATGCCTAAACAATGCCTAAACAATGCCTAAACAATGCCTAAACTGTTTGGTCCGACCTAAAAAAGGTTGTCTGTAAACGTATCAGTGGGAGCGGTACAAGATGTATTCTCCGGAGTTTGTGAACTCATAAATACCGCGAGAATTCATCTCGCTGGCAAGGTTAATGAAACGCGGGTGGGAGAAAAGAACCACTCAGAAACTGTTCAGTGTTCAGTGCACTTTATTTAATGTTTAAACATGTTTACATTCATTATGCAGCTGTAAAATTAATCGCAATTATGCACTTTTTTTTGTGTGGTGAAAACTAAGTTATAATATTGTCAGTTCAACATGTTTCATTGAAACAATTAATAAAGACACCGTTCTGTATAAAAGTTTAAATATCGACTAGTGTCAATTTAATCAACTAAAATTGCTCTTTTTTCACTGACTAAAATTGGATTGAAATACAATCAGATGACTAAATTATGACTAAAAATAATTTTTTGTCAAAAGACTAACTAAAACTGAACTAAAATTTCTTGTCAAAATGAACACTGTTGTAAATTCCTTGTTTATGATACGCAAGTTGTCTGCGCACAATCGCTGAGGTCTGACTTTGACTTTGTATGACTCTTATGTGAGCCAAGTCAATTCTCACGTATGAAAACTAGTGAGGATGAGAAAACATCTCTTGAAAAAGCTTTCCTAAATCACTGTCAGTAAGGCTCATGTTAAACTATACAGAACATTTGCTCAGTCATTTTGCCTTGCTCTTGTTTACTCCATTTTATTGTTATGATTATTTGTAGAAAATAAGGTGGATTTTACTGAGTAAAAAAAAGGTCATATATGATGACGTCCTAAAACCGCAACAAAATTCTAGTATAAATTAAACTCACAGTTAGTTTTATGTTCCAAAAACACTGCTTTGCTTTCAGTGAAAATTATTATTCATAGTTTTTAAATGAAATTTCAAATGAGACCTGCTCTTCGATGCTGCTTGACATTCGTCATTGTGCCGTCTCCAGACACATAATATCTTTTAGCGCTTCATCATATTGGAAAAGTTGCCGCTTTGCATAAACCACACATGCCTGCACACAGGCGCTGTTTTACTCCCTACCATCCATCATTGTCACTGTAGCCATCGTGCTCCTATACAAAAGCATGAAACAATGTGGGTGATGTTTCTACATTTATTTTTTTTCTCTTTTGCACCTGATAGCTATACTCAGCCCTTGATTCTATAATTCTGCTTTACATTATTCGCTTTTCACCTAGAACAAAACCTGTAAAACATAATCAAAATTGATGTAATGCATGCAGATGTCATGAGATCATATTAAAGATAAACACATGTTCTATTATGCTCACAAAAATGCACAGAAGCTATTTGTTGCTCTGCGTTGCAGTGCACAGCATTCAACACCAGAGGTCAGCACATACTATTGGAAGAAGCAATTTGAGAAAGATGGCACCTGGCGTGTGCTGGACAGAAAGTTATTTGGGACTATTCTGGCATTGCCATCTAGCAAGGACAAAGTTGATTTCTACAGGGGACACATATAACAGCTTGAAGCGCATATTCTTGTCTTACATTTGGATTGAATGGTGGGCCGCAGGTGTTAGGAGAGGCAAAGTTAAACTAGACGCGCATCTCACATGTAGACACATTATTACAAAGGTAATCACTGTCTGGTCAGTTGCTCAGTAAGAGAGAGAGAAAGAGGTAGAGAAGGAAAGTTGGACTTTGCATAGAACACAGTTCCTGTGTTTTGCACATTTTGAATAAGAACTTAATAGAGTAATTGTTAACATTGCATTCTAAAAACAATTGGGTCAAAAGTATAACCCAGTTATGGATCAAAAATGGACCGATACACTTTATGGGTCAATTTGACCCAATTTTCTCTGTTGTGTTTAGACAAAAGATCTGATTTTTGACCCAAAGGTGGGTGAAATTAACCCAAGTAGAGGATCTAACCCAACTTTACGGGTTGGTTTATACAAAATTGCTCAGTTTTTGACACAAAGTTTGTTCAAATTGACCCAAGTGGAGGATTTGACCCAAATTTATGGGTTGTTTTATACAAAATGGCTCGATTTTTGACCCAAAGCTGGATAAAATTAACTCGAGTAGAGTATCTGACCCAATTTTCTAGGTTGATTTGTACTAAAAATAAAAGCTGTGTCAAATTGACCCAAGTAGACGATCTGACACAGTTTTCTGGGTTGTTTTATACAAAATGGCCCACGTTTTGACTCAAAAGTTGGGTCAAATTGACCCAGCTAGAGGATGTCTATTTTTGACCCATAATTTGGTCATTTTTGACCCAATTGTTTTTAGAGTGTGTGTCCAGCTGTAATAAATTAGTCCATGTGTCAATGACTTGCTTGCTGCATCTTAGGGGAAAGAATTCAAATAAATGTCACATTGTCACTTCTTTCTACTTCTTGTTTCACTTTGGTAATTTATTCTACAATCCCAATAAACTTGAATTACACCCTGCTAAAATGCCAACACGACAGAGATAAACAATCAAGGCAAGCCAAATGAGGTGCGTCGACTCTTGAATTGCTGTCTTCACTTGACTTCCTCAAGTGTAAACAGGTGCTGAACCTTTGGCACCTTCCTTTTTCTCTTCTCTCTCCCCTCCCTCTCTAATCTCACTCTGTCCTCTATATTTCCTCCCATCATTCATTCCCTTGATATTTCTGTCATGCTTTGATTTACAGTGGTTTCCCCACTGGCTTGTTGCCATAGAAACTGAGCCCCTCCAGACCTCCCTGCTCCGCCACTGAGCATTCTTGAGAACAAAACATACATAAACCGCCACACATTCGCACTTACTTCCTCTCCGTGTATTGGAACCTTTGTCCACAATGTGTATCATAAAGACAGCATATTAATCTCATGTGCTGCAAAATTAAAAGTTGCAACTCATTTATTACCAGCCGTGGTCTGTGCTGGACTGTGATGAATTGCGTGGCTACCTTGTGAGTTGTGTGTGCATTTGTCTGTGTCTGTGGCCAGCTAAATGAGGAGCTGAGGCAGAACCTAAGGGAGACCATGATCCAGAAGTATGAACAGAAGACTCATGAGCATGTTACCAGTGCTGTGGATAAACTGCAACAGGAGGTAAGTATTTGCATTACATGTTACCCAACGCAAATGTTAGGCTCATTTTGGGTTGCAAGAGGGGGAAAAAAAGTGTCGACCCTTTGGAATTACTGGTACTGTACCTACTGTAGATTTCTGTTTAAATTGATCATAAAATGTGATCACTCTGAAAAATAGTGCTTTAGATTATTGATATATACAACATAGTTATTATTTTTATTTTTTTATTTTTTTTATAATATTTTCGTCTGGAGTGATGAAAACTTCCAGTAATTCAAATACTCATTAGTAAAATTTGTTGATTTTTCAAAAGGAAATTCAGGGGGGCATCAAATTATTTGAAAATGCCTACACTGAACAAAAATAAAAACGCAACACTTTAGGTTTTGCCCCAATTTTTTCGAGAGCAAGACTCAAAGATCTAAAACTTTTTCTACATACACAAAAGGCCATTTCCTTCAAATATTGTTCACAAATCTGTCTGATGCTGCATTCAAGGAAGGTCGGAAGTCAGAATTATCCCAGTTGGATTTTCCCAGTTCCGACCCGAACGTGTTCGAGGCGAAAGTAAACAACCAAAATTGCGGCTAGTGATACATTGGGTTGTTGTTTTTTTAGTCCTCAAAACACATTTTGACTCCAGCAAACTTGCCGTCACACAATTTTGCTTCATTTATGTACGTATCATATTTCACAAGCATTCCATACAGTTCAGTAGTTCACCATAGAATTTCATGCAGGGAGATAGCGGCATAGAGTCACGTACGTTGTTTTACGTGAATATGTCAAATATTTATTTATTTTATACTCGAGTAAATTCTGGTTTACCATTGAAGGTCTGCGTTTCCATAGGGGTCACCTTTGTAGTGACGTCACAGTGAAGTCGGTCGGTGAAGTCGGGCTCGCTTTTTTTTCTGACTTCGCAAGTGGGATTTCCGAGTTTAACACGATCGCGGTATGGAGTCGGAAAAGTCAGACTTCTCACTTTGCTCGAATGCTGCATAAAACTGTAGTTTTGTCAGATACTGACACCCCCCTCACCCCCCAGACCACCACAATAAAGCAAAATTGCACATTTTAGAGTGGCCTTTTATTGTGGCCAGCCTAAAGAACACATGTGCAATAATCATGCTGTCTAATCAGCATCTTGATATGCCACACCTGTGAGGTGCAGTGTTTGAATTTTTTTTTCTAAATTTTAGTCCAGTTTCAGTCACGCTTATTTATCATAGTTAATGAACTTATTTTTAGTCAACTAAATCTATTTTAGTCCAAGAAGAAAATCATTTTATTCATCGTGATCATTGTGAGGACTAAGCGGTTAAGAAAATGGATGGATGCATGGATAGATAGTTTTAGTCAACAAAAATTGTCAAGGTTTTAGTCTAGTTTTAGTCAGGACAAGCATTTTATCCTTGTATATATTTTTTTGTCTGCAGATTATGTTGAACATTTTGAATCTGAAACAATTTCACATAAAAAATTCTCATCCTTTTGATGAAAAACAACTTCACACAATTACAGTATATCAACAAATGGCTACTATGGATACATGCTTTGAGCTACTAAATTAGCCAGCATTAGTTAGCGGTTGCTTTAACATTATGGTTGGAACGCTATAGAGTTGGATTAATGTTACGTTCTAACTATAATGTACTTCCTTTTTTTGTGTATCATGTAATTTTTGTTTCGTCTTTGCTTTTGAACTAAAATGTCCATAGATTTTAGTCCAGTTATTATTGAGTGAAGCACATTTTCGTCTCGTCTTCATTAGTCGACGAAAATGCATACTGGTTTAGTCACAGTTATTGTTTATTCATGAGGGTTTTAGTCCGGTTAAAAATGTGTGTTGACAAAATTTTTTTTTAGTTTTCATTGACAAAATTAACACTAATGAGGCGGGAGGATTATCTTGACAAAGGAGAAATGCTCAACACCACAGGTTTAGACAGATTTGTGATCAATATCTGAAGGAAATGGCCTTTTGTGCATGTAGAATAAGTTTTTCTTGGAAAATGGGATGTGGCTGTTTTTGAATTTAGTACTGGTTTTGAGGCAAACCATTCATACATCATTTGAATGTTTTTATCATAGCAGTTCACTCTTTTATGTGGTTTACGGAGCATTATTTCTGAAGTTTTTTTTAAATTTTTATTTTCTCTCCTTTTATAAGATTTATGTATTCGGTGTCTCTCTCCCCCCCATCAGTTCAAGTGCTGTGGGAGCAACAATTCATCCGACTGGGAGAAGAGTGTCTGGATCCGCTCCAACGATGGAGACGGCAGGGTGGTGCCTGACAGCTGCTGCAAGACTCCATCCGAGCTGTGTGGACGTGGGGGGCACCCCTCTAACATCTACAAGGTGGAGGTGAGTCTGTGCCAGGTGCTTGTGGTCCCGGCGCTATTAATAACCCAAATTATAAACATAGCACATCACTGGTTGCAGCATGAGGACTTAAGTTTTCCATTTAGGGTGGGTGTATCTCAAAACTGGAGAAATTTATCCAGGACCACCTCAAGATCATCGGAGCGGTGGGTGTCGGGATTGCTTGTGTACAGGTGAGCAAATCTTCACTTTTTGAAAACTGGCAAATGAGCGTGCATGTATGTTTACTGTCCATCTCTGTGCAACTTGCAGATAATAGGGATGGTGTTAACATGCTGCCTATACCATCGTCTCAAGTCGGAGCCATACTAAAGAAGAAAATAAGACGGAGGAAGTCGGCTCGTTGAAGTACTCAAATCATCTCATCGCTATTTTTCTTGTGGAGAGAGGTGAGGGATGAAATGATACATCCGAGTTTCTTAAAATGGTTGGGTGGAAAAACAATTAAGGTTGTAATAAGTAATTAAAAATTCAAATTAGAGTCTCTCGATTACAGCACTGCGGGAAAAAAAAAGCTATGAGATAAAACTGTGGGGATTACTGCCTTTTGCATATTTAATTTAATGAGGGGTCCCCTCTGTGGAAATTCAAGGTACAAGACAATGATGTGAATGTTTTGTAATGTTAGCATGGTGGCCCAATTTGCGGACTAAAACCCGCCGAGCGAATGTCTTTTTCCCAGCAGCACCAGCTACAAGTTTTAACAAGCCCACTTCACCTGCTGTAGCATCCTCTTTCCATGTTAACGAAGCACTCATGCATTTGAAACATGTATTCCATGGTGACCTTTTACATTTTCAACACCAATTTGTACCACTGTTTTTATACTTTGTACACGTCTATTTTCTGTAACGCTTGAAGTTCTCACCTGTGAGCTATTGCTATAGTTGAGCCTTTATTGCCAAATGTGTCGTCACATAGCAACGTGCCACTGTTAGATCGGGTTCTTATCCCCAGTGTGTTGGCAGGGACACTTTATCTGCCAGACTGACGGTACCATGGCTGCACCTTCCTCACCAGCATACTGCACCTTCACTGTAATAACACAATAGTGCCAACATTTATATCTAGTCTAATGTGCAAGGCTAATGTGATATAATGTGTATTGCCTGCCAGCACTGCTGAAAGGAAAGTGCCGATTTTTTTTATTTTACTGTAATTTTTTTTTTGTTCTACCACTGATGCCAAAAATAGACACTGACTGACCTCTGTGCACGTCTACTGTGGCTTTACCAAACACCCTGACAAATAAATGATGATTATAGATCCTCTTTTTAAGTTAAGATTTTATTTTCGTATGATCAATATAGTTTTACAGCATTCAGTACCAAGTATTGACATTCTTTTGTATCAATAAGTTTGTTCCTCAAAAGCGATGCCTTAGGCAAGAATACATATTCATTTAATAAATACTCAAAATCACAAACTGGTTCTGCTTCTTTTTTTATAGTTGAAGTCAGAAAGTAGCAACAGTTTATTAGAAAGAAGGTCAATGTCATCCATAAAAAAAAACCCAATGATTTATCAGTGGGGATAAACCGATTATCGGTGCCGATATTTGGCATGTTGACAAATTTATAGCTGGTATCTCACTGCTTGCGAACGTAATGAATTTTGGGTTTTCATCATGATTTGTAAGATCTTCACAGACAGTTTTTATTTATCAAAAAAGACATTTTGAACATGTTTATACAATTTTTCACTGTCTGCCAATATCTTTTGAAGCCTTTCACGAACCCTGACGAAAACCCCAAATTTGCATGCATTTGTCGCTCAGTGAGATACAGGTAACTTTCCCCATTTATGTATTTATTTAAATTACCACTTTATAAAAGACTGCTGACACTGGAAACTCCCTACACTTTTTATTAAAAGAATAAGAATTATGTTGAATTTTTTTAAATTTACAGTAGAAAACTTAGGCGGCTATTTACATGCTTAGTTTTTAATTTAGCTTAACACTGCAATTTTTGTAATAATGTTTGTGTTGAAAATTTGAAAAGTTGTTTTAACCAACATGCCCAATGGCATTTCAACAAAGTTATTTATTTATTTATTGTAATTTTGACACAAATATTTGCTCTTTTACTGCGAATGAATCTGCTTGAAATATCGGTTATTGGCCTCCTTGACTACTAATAATTGGCATCGTATTGGCCCTGAAAAAAAACATATCGGTCTATCACTACAGTGTCCTTCACTTGTCAGTCGCCAGGTCAGGCCACCCCCTTTTAACTTATTTGCTCCCAGAAACGTATAAATACGTTCTATTTTTAAAACCACCATGTTCCCAAAGATGTTTTTATACGTTAATGTTTTGTTTGTTTGTTTTTTATGCTAGAGCAAGGCTTTGATGCAGCCTCTGAACTGAAAAGAATGCTTGAAGCAATGATAGTTATTACAAAACGGCAAGCAGGTGGCAGCAGAGTATAAAAGATTAACCAGGACCATGTTTCCAAAAACAGGATTGTGAATAATGATGAAACTTATCGATATTCTAATGCTAATTGCTGCAAAACGGAAACATAGAAATATGCTCTTTTTTTCCTGATGAAAGAAGAGCCTCTAATCTTTCTTTTGGGTAGGTTCCATGTTTTAATAGCATTAGAACACAATATTTTGTGGGTCTTGCAAAATCAGTCAGAATCCAGTAAAACAGCCGGAAGCGAAGTGGGTTGCTTCAGTGAAAATGGCTGGGAGTAAATGAGTTTAAAAATAAACAACTCCAAAATGTCTTTAGACCCTCTTGCCTGTAAGCAGTTGCCACTCTTTATGACTGGCACAGGCTTACAGGTACATTAGTGTATTAATCAATTCCCTAATGTCACTGTGCTGCCGGGCTGTCGGTTTGTATGGTGAGTCATTTTCCCAAAGGTTGCTGTTCCTCCGCTGGATTACCTATATATTGTCCCATGGCATCTACTATGGCTTGATGTTCACGCTTTGTATTGTTGTGACCTCCTGTAATGCTGACTGTGTGTCAGCAATGTTACTGCGGCTGCAGCAGTGCTTGAGAGCAAACACGGGGAGGCGGCACCCTCCACCCTTCCATCAAACTCAACAGCTGGTGAATGTGTGCAAAAACACCCAGCGGCTATTCAGGATTACCTCCTTTGCAAAAGCTCCATTTCCTAATATAAGCAGGCAAGAAATTGGCCCTTAAACATTTAAAATGTTTCAAGCGTAATGACAAATGGATCTTTATTGATTTGAATATTTGTGTAGTGTTCGTGTGTCTGAAATTCAGCTTGTGTGAGTGCTTTATTGCTACCCTGTAGGAAATCAAATTACACCCCTGTGCCTACAGTGGAATAATTGGTTTCTGCTGGGATGTTTGAAAAATAAAAAAATGAAAATGATGTCAAATCACAGTTCCTGAAAGATTTCTCCCTGGAAACATGGGGGAATTAAAAAAAAAAAAACACACACACACAAATCTCAATTCATGCAGGTTACATTGAGCACACCCCGTGAAACCGGCGTCCTCTTCCACAAAATGAGCAGGTGTTGTTCTATTCATGGCGGGAGGTAGCAGTTAATGTGCTCATCGCAGTGGAAGTACTTCAACACATGGTAATTTCATCGAAGCGCTTCCAACAAGAAGACAACTGTGAAACCCAGGTTGTCTGCCCTCCCTTTGACTTCACTTGTTGTCTAATTCTGACTTGCAATGCATGTCGGACGCCTTTGGACAACAAGTGTTCCCCAAGTAACGTTCCCTGCTGATGGAAGTCATAACTCTCCCGCATCTTCCTCACTCGGCAGGCGTGCAGGACGCCGCCTGTTTGCTGTGACAGCTAACACAAGTGCTATGTTAATAATGGCGGTCTATGACCTCTCTAAAGTATCTTTCCAGTACTGCCTATGCAGTTGTCTGTTCGCCGCGCGTCATCTACTGTATAAGAGGTATGCTATTTTCGGATAGGAGACCCTTTTACACCCCTCACCTCCCCTTCGCACTTTATTTTCCTGGAAGCTGATTGGATTTCTGCATGCCTGTATGACAAATGTGCAGCAGGAATCTTTGTGTGTGTTTGTTTGTTTATAGCTGCTGACAGGGTGCAGGTATTTGTTCCTCATCTGACCTATGGTCAAGGAAAAGTCGAAATGCATAAGCCGATGTGCTATTACCGCCATGAGATTTAGCTTTAAACCAGACTGTGTTAGATTAAGATCATTGTTTGTTTTCGATTTCATATCAGTTCCATTTGTTATGCGTATTAGGGCCACATATAAATATATATTTTTAAGAGGGCAATATTACAAGAAAAAAAACTCGCAAGTTTATAAAGTGGCAAATTTGCGAGAATAAAACTCAAACTTATGACAAATACACATAGCGTGGTTAATGGGACACTGTTTAGAAAATGAAAAGGCAGGATGGAGACGGATTCATTTTTAATTTAAACTTTACTCATCGTACACGGCATCTAGAGCAACAACACTTCCTGATCCCCTATCAGCTGACTAACACTAACCAATCAGAAGCTAGCATACTTGTCAATACAAGTGAATGATGGAGAGCAGCAGATTGGACACATCAATTTAGATACTTGCACACACAAAAATACTAAAATGTATCAATGTGTAATAATTCTGGAAACAACAATGTACAAGTAAATGTACATTTTAACTAACTTAGATGCTTGATCCTCAGAGTGTGGACTTTGTCTTTGTCGCTGGCCAGTGGCCGTACACAACGCTTCAAAGAGCGAAAGCATTATTGCTTAATGTTTCATCTCTGCTGAAGCAATTACTATCACCGAAAAGTATTGGCACAATATTATGCTATGTGTATTTCTCGTAAGTTCTCTGTAAGTTTTTTTCTCGCATATCTGCCACTTTATAAACTCGCAAATTTGCAAGTTTTGTTTTCGCGCATATTTGGCAAACTTGAGAGTTTTCTTCTCAGAATATTGCCCCCGCCCTCCCTATATATTTATACGTGGCCCTAATACGGCGTTGTACGTTAGAACATTTTCTGTATAAACAACAGCATAGGAAAATTGGAACATGTTGGCAGTTTCTAACTAGGAATAGTTTAGTTCATGTTGTACACAGCTATTGTCAATTTAGAATTTTAATTTAACTTAACATGCATACAACCGAGGTAAACGTGCAAACTCCACACGGGAGCAGAGATTTGAACCTAGAACCTGTAGACCAGGGGTGGGCCAACTCGGTTTTGGAGGTTTCCCTCGTCCAACACAAGCTGATTCCAATCAACAGGATCGTTATCAGGTTTATGCAGATCTTGCTGATGAGCTGATCAGGGGCGTAGCCAGAACTTTTTTTATTGGGGCGGCCAGGGGGAAACCATGACTCATGTAGGGGTGGCCATAAGGTCATAACTGAAATGTCTAAATAAGTGGTTCTTAACTCATTCATTGCCATTGACGGCTATAGACGTCAAAAATTTCTATTGGTTTAACATTTTTTTCACTTGGAAAAAAAAATTGTACATTTAGAACAGATATAAAATGTGTGATTAATCGTGTTAACTAGTGAAGTCTTGCGATTAATTATGATTACAATTTTTAATTGCCTAATGCCCCTAATTTTTAATAATCTTTTCTTTAAAAAAAATATATATATTTTTTCATTTTTAATAATATTTTTTAATCTGTTCTAATACAATTTAAAAAAAATCTAGATTTTCATACTCTTGTTAACAAAAGTTGGGGGAAAAAATGGTAAACTCATCGAAATAGTTAAAAAGAATTTTTGACGTCTATAGCCGTCAATGGCGGTGAATGAGTTAACCATTTTCATTCCATCAACCCAGTGGCGACATTACAGTTGAAAGCAACATAACAAGTCTTGTGCATGCTCAGCTTTATTCTCTCTATCATCTCTACTCTAAGTGCAGACGTCTCATTTTGATCCACCGCCTTGGCTGTGTGACGGCATGTATAGCTGAGCAGACGACCAACAAATTGTAATCATGTGTCTGTAGATGGCAGCAAGTCTCTTGGTCTATCTGTCTCAATAAAAAATGGGAAAAAAGGGCTCTTCTGTCTCGGCTGTCAAGGGTCACCGATAAAATTGAAATTAATATGATAATCCTGCATGAAGAAGAAATGAATTCCTTTGCTCTCAATGAGCTTCTCACCATCTGCGAAACATGGCTGCACACCTGTGCACATATTAAATCATAATTAATGTCTAAATACACATTTTGTCCCCACTCATATTTTTTTCTCAATATTTTTTAATCTACGAAGTAAATTTCACTTTTTCTTCATATTTGAATGTTCATTCCTCCCGTGTGAGCCAGTTGCTGAGGGAAATAAGAAAACGTTGAAGCTGTGTATTAAAACCTGTCCCTGAGCTGCCTCTTGGCTTTAAGCCCTGCACGTCAGTGGATATGCATGCGCTGAGGAGGAGCAACTTTATTGCTGTATACAGCTCCAGTGTGTTGACAGGAGGCTCTTATCCTTCTGCATGCAAATCCACACCACATCGCTCGCTTTGTCACTCACTTGTTCAGTCAGACTCACTTCAGCACTCGCCAGCTCCCTGAAGCGTAGCGCCCAACATCTGGCCCTCCGTCGCCTTTCGGGTCATATCCAATTCAGGAGGATGCACGGGTCCAGAGGTGTCTCGGACTTTCGAAAGATGGACTGAGCAGATGGTCCTTCTTCAGGGTGAAGGTGTGTATCATATTTGGGGAAGTTAGTTATACAATAATGACACATTTCAAAATAGGATAATAGTGGTGCACGAGCACGGTAATTGACAGGTGTGACTGTCAATGGTTGTTTGTAGATGTGTGACAAAAAACGGTTTGAACCGGAAAATTTTTTGGGATTTAAAAGATGCGAGTGCATCAAAATGAACCGTTCCACCTTGAAATATATCAAAATACGTATTGAATTGTCTTTTATTGGAGCGATATATCTGACGCCCAATGCACACTGACTGCGGAACCGACGCGGCGCGTTTTTCCGTACGGCATCCGCACGGACTGCAATTTACACCGCGTACATCGCGTGAGCTCTCCAGCGTAAACGACAGACCACAAAGTCACGGTCGTTTACGCTGGAGAGTTGAGTTCACGCGAATAAAAAACGTGTATATAGAGTCCTCTAGGTAAACAATAGCTACACTTGCCTGTTGTCACATCGATATGCTTTTGGGCATTATTTCTGGGACTTCTACCATGGGTAAGTACGTTTTCTGTTCAAATAGTTATCAACTCATAACTCATTCAATGCCATTGACGCCTTCAAACGTCAAAAAATCATTTGAACTATTTCTATTTAACATCCCCCCCCCCCCACACTTTTGTTAACAAGAGTATGAAATCTTCGACTTTTTTAAAATCTTTTTTTAATTTTTTTAAGAAAAGACTATTAAATATTAGGGGCGTTAGGCGATAACAATTTTTTTATTGTAATTAATTGCATGACTTCAATAGTTAACTCACGATTAATCACAAATGCTAAATCTGTTCTAAATGTACACAATTTTTTTTCTAGGTTTTCATACTCTTGTTAACAAAAGTAGAAAAAAAATGTTAAACTAATAAAAATAGTTCAAATTAATTTTTGACATCTATAGCCGTCAATGGCAGTGAATTTAATCAGAGCTTGTTTTTTGTCTCAAATGTCCGACTCATGTGATGCTATGTAGTTAGCTAGTCGTTCCACTTTCAAATCGCACCATCCTTGAATCATTTTGCACGCCACGTTATCAAAAACTGGCCCCGATATTGCATTAGAACACAGACATCGGTATCGGTGAGTACTAACAAATAACGGGACAATACCATTTACCGATTTGAAAAATTTGAACACAGCAAGCATTCACTGATGTGTCATCACAGGTGTTCGGTGCATGCATTTCCTGTTTGACAAAGCTTTTTAACTCATTCATTCCCAGCCATTTTCACTGAAGCAACCCCCTTCGCTCCCGGCTGTTTTACTGTTTTTTTTGACCGAATTTACAAGGCCTACAAATATTATGTTCTATTGCTATAAAAACATGAAACTACCAAATTAAAGATTAGAGTCTCTTCTTTTATCAGGAAAAAATATATATAGTTGCATCTGTTTCCGTTTTGTAGCAATTAGCATTAGAATATAGTTAAGTTTCATCATTATTCACAAACCTGTTGAAAACACTGGGGATAAGAGCTTGTTGCAACACGGCCCTAGTTGATCTCTTATACTCTGCTGCCACCTGCTGGCCGTTTTTTGTAATAACTACCATTGCTTTAAACGACCTTCAGGTCAGAGGCTGCATCAAAGCCTTCTGTATGCTCTAGCATAAAACAAACAAACATAAAAATACGTTTTTGGGACCATGGTAGTATTTAAAATAGAACGTGTTTATATGTTTTTGGGAGCAAATGAGTTAAGAAGTGTCTGCCCAAGATAGTAATGATTTTACATCCAAATGAGTATGCAGTTTTTGAGAATGAAAAAACAAAACTGTTTTTTCAAACTGCGTGGTATCGGTATGGTATTGGCATCGACCGATACGGAACAGCCGGAAATCGGTATCGGAAGCCAAAAAGTGGTATCGGAACAACACTAGTATACATGCCCTGACCCAGTCCAGGTTGTACCTTGCGGGCTCGCCCAAATTCAGCTGATATCGATTCCACCTCACCTGTGAGCCTAATGAGGATTAGCAAGCAGTGTAGAAAATGGACAAATAATAGTGGTGCAAAATCCAGTGTTCAAGTGGTGCCATCACCGAAGTCAACAGTCATAATTTTTAATTTATTAAGTATTTAACACACATAGAAAGGAATAGATCAAGCCTGAGAAAATGAGTTTTTTTGTTTTTTTTTGCTTTGATCAGGATCGTTATCAGGCTCCTGCGGAGCTTGCTGATGAGCTGATCATTTGAAATAGGTGTGCTGGAGTAGGGAACCATCTAAGATATGCAAGAGACCTGTGTTTCGGTCACCAACCTTTTTTGAAACAGAGAGCTAAGTCTTAGGTACTGCTTAATGCAAAGGACTGCCAGTTTGATAAGGACTTGAACTTGAACTTGAACTACTGAAATAATACTGTACATTTGACCAAGTTACTTTTCATAATGCTACCAGTGTGTGTCATTAATAATATATGATATTCATTTATGTGAAGACAAACATCATTATACAATAATACTGAATCAAATCTTAGTGTTCATATTTTCAAATGACCACCTCTGCAACAGTCCTAGAAAATCACAATGTCCCATCACTGGTGAGTACATTTTATACCAATCCCGCGTGGTATTCAATGTGGTCCTTGGATACTACCTGATGCCTGTGGGCCACGTTGGTGACCCCTGTCCTAGATGGTCCTACTGTATCTGAGTCTTGGACAACAAGGACGTTTCGGACACAAATCCAGAGTATCAAAGCAGTGTATATTGTGCGAAGAATCAAAGGTAATCTTGAGGCTAACATCTTGAATCTAATTAGCACCCTCGGCAAGCTGAATAAGGTCACTTCTTTGTACTTATGAAAAGAATGCTTCACTGTCATTTGTCTTTATTTTAGAACTGATGTTGTGTCCATTTGTACTTGGTTTTCCCAGTTTTAAATGACTGCACACGGTGTCTGATGCTAGCAGTCAATCTGATCAAGTGCGGCACCGGTCTGGAAATGTCTTGCCTGTTGATTGAACTGAGGGACAGCTACACCTGTAAAAAAAGTTATTTATTCTGTCGAATGTCTCTTCTTCCTCAGTCACCATAACTCACTCAAACGGGGCTTTATTATAGATTTTACGATGCCAAAGTCCCTTCTACTACTTGACAAAGCCATTGGTTATTTTTACAGGTTTTTATTTCTCTATATTCCAGCACGGGTGTGTCAAATGTATCTTTATTGTGGGTCTCACTATCATGATTGTTTTCCTCTAAAGCCCCACTGAGCAAGCCACTATAGAAACGTCTTTGAAAAGACGTCACATTTGGGTGCAGATTGCAACGTCAGATTACATAATTTCGTCAGCGTCATTTCAATGTAGATTAGCGACATCTATAAAACGTCTCTGCAAAGTTGAAATCGGGTTCAAAATAGTTCATGTGGACGTCCTTTTGGCACATAACAGGGAGTCCTCAAGTTCCGTTCCAACGCTGGCGATGTAACCCAAATTTCGATTTAAGTCGGATTTCCCGTTAAAGTCAACATTTACATCAAAATACTTTGTACTGTAATTTTAAAAAAACATATTTGCGCAACCCGGTAGAGCTGGAACCAATATTTGGTGTTTCCGCACGGACATTCATTGCTGACGGACGGCAGAGCACAGCTAATTCAAACTTAAAAATGGAAACGTGACACGCTTGCTGGCGAGTCGACCTCCTGATGGACGTCCGTTGCTGGAGGTAACAACAACACAACTTTAAATAACTTTAAAATGGCGTGATTACTGTGGGAAATTAACGGGGGGAAAAAGGTGCTACGGACGAGGCACGGGCGCCGTAAAGTTGAAACGACGTAGGTCACTTATCCCCTAACCCCTCATTCACTACATAGCCCCTCACTATATAGTGGTCTAATATGTAGTGCCCTCATTCTGTTAAGCGATTCAGACAGCCAGCTCACTACTTTCTCCTCGTCGCATATAACGTGACTACCGTAACTGTAATGACGCACCGGCGCATAAATCTCAAACAATTTATTGTGAATGAAAATGTTTTAAAACTGCACTGTATTTCTTTTGTTGTAAATATTTTCAACTAAATCAAATTCATTATTTCCGTAGTATTTTTAATGTATATTTAATGCATCGCTTTGATTCCCGCACTCACTACATGTTTTTTTTTTCATACTCTCAATGCATTGTGGTCTATAT
This sequence comes from Vanacampus margaritifer, assembly GCF_051991255.1. Classification (NCBI taxonomy): domain Eukaryota; kingdom Metazoa; phylum Chordata; class Actinopteri; order Syngnathiformes; family Syngnathidae; genus Vanacampus; species Vanacampus margaritifer. The sequence goes on from NC_135435.1 coordinate 10,560,379, forward strand.
CAACCCATTTGAGTGAACATCGATGTTCACTAATTTTCAGAGTGCATTGTCGGTATTTTTGGGTGCCCTACATTTTCGCTCCCTCGACATTCAGACGCCACTACAAAATGGCGTGACCCCTAAGTAAGGCACTATATAGGGAGCAGGGTGCACATTCGGACACAGCCCCTGTATATAGACTAAATTTAAACAATTGTATAGGCCTATATACTTCATCATTTAAAATGACTAAAATAATGGTGTGAAATCATGCTTGAAAATGCTCAATAAAGAAATAAAAATATAGTGTACTACTGTAATTCAGTTTGTTACAATAGGTTTGTTGTTTTTAAGTCATATGTGTGCTTTGCTACGTGGCCATCGGATGATTCGGTCGAGATGAATGGCACCGTGCCCACCACTTATTTGCCCTCCTCCTCCCACACTGCTTTAGCATACATCTGAAAAGGAGAACATATGAAGAGGTGAATAATTATTTGACCGAAGTATCTGGAAACATGTCAACAGTGGCACCGAACGACGGCGGTGGCGTCGATGCGTGGCTAGCTATTGCTCCTAGCACCGAGTACATTTGTGTTTTTTGTTTTTAGTTCATTTTTCCTTTCGGACAATCATTGAGACAATTTACAACATTCACTTTTCACATACAATTCTACCCAAAAAGAAAAAGGGCTGACGGGATGAAGCCGAAGCTTAAATATGCTAGGTGCTAGGAGCACCATATAGTGTACCATGTTTCAGCCGGATGGCAAAAAAAAAAAACGGAGCTCATCAGGTCCTCCTGCTATATAATGCTAGTGACAGATCACAATACAGCATTGAAGCGAAAAGTATAAATGTCGCTATAAGATATATAATAAAAGAAGCAGTTTAATGCAACATACCTTGAGCAGATCAGCAGGACCGCTTCCTCTGAGAATGCACATATGGGAGAGTCTAGAGTGGTGGAGCCTATATATACCACGCGCAAGATAGAATGAGTTTCCACGTATGCGTACAAATGCGAGTACAAAAAAATAACAATAAAATACAAATTCGGATATAATTTTAATTAACAAATACAAAATAAAAACACCCAAAAATGTTATACAGTAAAAAAAAAAAAAAAAAAGGTAAAATAATTGTGTTAAGCGTACATGATACTTTTGTGCTCATGTACAAAGTACAAACATAGCAAGTATGGGACGTCATATCAACGTCCATATTAAGGCCATGGTTAGACGTCATATGTCATATGGGAGAGAGGTGGAGCCTAAATACCACGTGCAGGATAGAGTGAGTTTACACATATCCGTTGAAACCTACACTTTGAGTCCAAAAAATAACAATAAAATACAAATTTGTATATATATATATATATATATATATATATATAATTTTTCATTAATTAAAAAATAAATAAGATCAAAACACAAAAAATGCATACACAGTTTTAAAAGAGGTTTAAAAAATATGTTCTAATGTTTTGTGCTCATGTGCAAAGTACAAATATGGTGAGTACGGGACGGCATATCAACGTCCATATTAAGGCCATAGTTAGACGTCATATGTCAACCTATTTTGGCGGTCATATGGACGTAAAAATACGGTCCACGACCGGCCGACAGGAGACAGACATGATCTGGAAGTCTACTGGACGTCGGATGATTAATCATTTATGTCATTTCGCTTGTATTCTATTTCTATTTTATACGTGTATATTTTATGGAATTTGAAATGTAAAAGTGATTAAATGTTTTTGTTTTCTCAGTGTGATGTCTGTAAAAAAGTTTTTTTTTTTTAAAGTGAAGAAGATAGCAATTTTGGTGCTTATTTTCTGCCAAAATAAACAGAACAGTTTAACAAAAAACATGAAGAAGACAAACTCTATTTGGGTGGACCAGATCTGGCCCCCGAGCCTTAGCTTTGTATCCTTATCCAGTGGTCCACTCTTCTATAAATCTGAGCTGACATTGAGTGTGATTCTGTGTACACTCTGGACTTGTCCCCACCTTATCCCGCAGTGGGTATCTTTCTTGGTTGTGTAGTGTACAAACTACAGCAAAGCAATATAATCAACATACAATGACTGTTCTATTAAAACGAAATGTTTCTTTGCAGAAAACAGCAGCAAATTTGCATGCTTCATCAGCCGGTCTAATTACACCTGTGGGTTGTTTAAATCACATACAGTATAATGATAGTGGCAGGGCTTTGTAAACAGCTTCTTTGTGCCTACTCAATATCTTTAAAGCCTTAATTATCACAAGTGCATGTGATTTAGCTGATGGGGAAAAAACTGCAAAGGTCGATATTTCTGACACATTTGATCAGAGCCCCCGATGGTCATTAACTCTGTATCGAAAGATTATAGAATGCCATCAATTCAAAGTTTTTGGCCGGTGTTTGATTCAGCAAAGGTGTGTTTTTTACCGAGTGAAGTATCACATGCCTGACAGTTTACTGTCACGTATTATGATGGGAAAGTTGAGCAGCAGCATTTATCACCAGCAAAAAAAGCACTGCCGGTATTTATGTATAATATAAAGGTCCAGTGACAGCCTGCTCTTTTGTGTATGTACTGTTCGCATACAGACAGAGCACAGATGTTTACCTTCCTAAATGACTTTTCAAAAAGTATAGCAATAACACAGAGAAACCCCTCAGGGTGTGTGAATGTACCACAATATTGACACCATAATAATATTGTCGTTTTTCTATTTTTAAGCTTATAATTGCATTGGGATTAGTATGACATTTATCTGTTTTATACTGGGCGAGACCCAAAGGCATAAGTATGTCTAATTCCCACTCATTCACACTGTCTGATTCAATTGCACTAATTGCCAGTCATTCAAATCTACAAATTAAGTAACTGTCACATAGTGAAACACTTTAGAATTGGAGATACTGTTGACACCACACGTCCCTTTGGATGTGTTTTTCCTTCAAATAGACAGTGTCTAATAAGACATTGACATTGCTTTAGAGTTTTTTTTTAAATATATATATATATTTTTTTAAAGTTGACCACCCAGAGCTGTTAAGGGGTGTGTATGTGTGAGGGTAGGAATTCTAAGATACAGTATTTGGATGTCGGGGTTGTGTGCATCAGAGACATGGTTCGGTATAAGTTAGTAGCGTGCAAGCCAACTAGTGTTTGTCATGCGGGCTTCAAGTTGCTGTCAATGGCACCCGCAATCGCATGTTGAAGCAATGGCCTCTGGAAGCCTTACTGTCCTATAGCGTGCATCTTGTGAGTCTGTTTTCTCACGCATTTGACACTGGGAGGGTCAACAAGCTTCATACTTGTAGTCATCCACTTGGGTCAGCGAAATGCACCCAAACGCACTATAGCATGTGCACGCACGCCTTCACATCTGAAGGGATGATGTAATTAGATGGGGGGGGGGTCTTCTATTTGGATGAACAGATTTGAACGATGTGGCCACATCTACTTTCAATATGACTTTTTAATACCATGCAATTCTTCCTATTCTCCTCCATGTAGTAACGACCAATTAAAATGGTTTTCCGATGTCATGGTTTTTTTTTTTTAAGAATTGACGTCTCCGCTGCTTGCTGTCCCATGTTTTTATTTTTAGTTACTTATTTTTATTAAAACTGAGCAAATGAAGACTGTGGTCCTTGCTTGACAATGGCAGACATCAGCCTAATTTCACAATCATGGAAGGAGAAACTCTTGGCGGATCGCAATTACTGTAAACAGTATCACTAGGGTGACCAGATGTCTCGTTTAAAGCAACACTAAGGAACTTTCAGTTTACGTCGATTATGGTGACGCCATATGGACAAAAGCGGTATTGGAAGGAAGACCACATTTCCTATGAGGACAAGCGCATTGCGTCATTTTTTTAGTTAGTGAAATCCGGGCCAATGTTCATCCTTGACTGTCCTATCATCCGGTTAGCTTTTGACAGTCAGCACATTTATGTTTGTTTTTTTGTGGCAGTGTTCCTACCATCCTCCTCAAAGTTGCTTAGTGCCAGTAAAAATGATACAGACCCCCTCAGGCCATGGCAAATGTACCAGTCAACTAGTTTTAAGTCGATGTTTCATCAGAAGAGTTATGAAAATATTTTACTAAGGTTAAAAAGTTCCTTAGTGCTACTTTAAGTGGGACAGTACTGTTTAAAAAATAAAAAATAAATTCAATACTAAACACACAAACAAGAAGCATGAAACCATAAAAACATACAAAAATGAACAAACAAACGAACAAAAGTAAATAAAAAACCAGCCACGTGTCCCGAGTCTCGCAGCCCTATTATTTATTTAGTTAGTAAGTTAGTCCAGTCAGCAAGCCAATTTTTGGGGCCATTTGTCATGTCAATCACACAGTTGTCGTAGCTATTCATATGTTAAAACAAATAAAAATGGAATTTAACTGTTAAATCACCAGCTGGTGTGTTTTCGTCATACATGAGCTAGACCTACTTCCTACTTCCATGTTCCATGTTCCAAGAATCATGGGAAATGTCGTCCTACTAGCCTAATGCTGTGGTTGCTGGTTAGACCCAACGCCAGCTGAGCTGAGCTGAGCTTTCTGATGGCATATTTCCAAAGTTACAGTGTGAGGTCGTCACGAGGTAAACAGCACAGCTTCTAATCGCTGCCTGCACCGGGCAAAATAGGTTGGATAATTGTGAGTGTTTTGACGTATTTACAGCTGTTGAATCAAGGTATTTAGTATTTGCTAAAATTGACTAGTGATTACATTTGTTATTAATAGCCTACTGTAGTTCCTGGAGAGAACTTATTATTCTATATTTAATTTTCAGTGGAATTGTATTATGTCTCGTTTTTTAATTTTGAAAATCTGGTCAATTAAGTAACTTAACACTAATGGAATGATGATGACGACATTATTGCTTGGTACCAAAATATAGTAATAAATATTTGTATCACAAGTTTCTCATTCCCACCTCTATCACACATCCTTCCCTCTACCAGTGCTTCATGATTCATTTCTCTTGACACATAATTCGTCAGCTCAACATGCTAATGAATGAATGAAATCATCAGCCCGCTGAAACTACAATTACAAGATGTGCCAAAGATGCCTTAGTCAAGCTGTCTCTTGCATTTAGTTTGTACAATTGACAATGTGTGTACTGCATTCTTTTCATTCACAACTGAATTCTGACTTAGCTCTTTTGACAACAATGGAGCTGAAGGTGACACATAGCTTCAAGCGTATCGTTTTCAAAGGTCAATATGAGTTTGAATTGCTTGTCCTTTGGGGGAAAATAAACCCTTCCCAAACCCTGCTGAACTATACACGTGGACAAAATTGTTTTATGAGCTGAAACTCATAAAACTGTAATTTTGCTGAAGTACGAAGATATTGACAAGCCACAGTCCTTCTGGTACAATATTCCTGTGATGACTGTGTGTCTTTATTTAGCAAAACAGTTTTGCCCGTGCCGACTGTGCAACGAAAAGAGCATTGCACCTATTGTTAAACATGGCTCCGTTATGTTTTGGGGCTGCTTTGTTAAATCTGACATGGGTTGTCTAGAACGTGCTGGGTGCAAAGAAATCTTAGGACTTATCAAATCATTCTGGAGCAAAATGTGGTGCTCAGTATCGGAAAGATGCTGCGAGTCATTGGTCTTGCATCATGATGATGGCCGAAACACACAGCTGATTAAAAAAACAAAACAAAAACAAGAATAGCCAAGATTATTCTGAAAGAGTCCTTTTAGAAATACTCTTAGGATATAGGTTAAAAAGGATTTACAAATTATTGTATTATTTTTTTAACTCTTTGACTGCCAGACGTTTTCAGAAACGGGATGTCGCCAGTGCCAGCCGATTTAAGCATTTTGACTGATCTTTCAAGGTCCACAGAAAATGTTGTGTTTGGACTATGGAAACACACATACTACCAAATGAAAGATTGAACACTCATCTTTCATCAGAAAAAAAAGTTTGTTTCTACGTTATTCCGTTCTTCAGTAATCAACAATAGAAAATGGTTAGTTTCACCGAAATGCTCTGTTTTGAAACAAAAAGCGGAGAAAAAGAGCTTTTGGTGAAACGATGTTATTTCATGCACTCTAGTGAATTCTACACTTCTTTTTGTCCCTGAATGATGCCACAAACACCTAAATAGTGCTTTACATCTGTAAAACGCTATCACCTGATAGATATTATAATATTTTTAATACTCCATTTCATATATCAACCATTGTTACACACTATTAACATTTTAATTCTTTATATTAACCTTGTCGAAATGTTTTGTGTCCTGTGCAGAGCAGATGGTGTTGATCTCGGTATAATCTGACCTCAAACTGGGACATACTATTTAGTCTAAAAAAGTTCCTTCTCAGCGTTTTGTGCGAAAACACATTTGGTCCTTGAGAACAGAATCTGTTTTGAAATAACACACACACACACTCTTTATTTGCAACTTGTTTGTGAGATTTTGCTATGGGGAAAATCCTTCAACTATATAACACATTCAGTCCCAAAAACACACCCACACCTGACCTTGTTTACGCCATCTGCTCACGGAAAAGTACCAGAGAGTATGTTTTGTCTACAAATGAAAGAGAGGAGGTCTTTTTAACTATAAGAAGCTATTGTACACGTAGAAGAGTACATTTGACGCTCTGAATCCCACCTTGTTTAAGTGATGAATTAGAGGCAGTTATTTGTCCAGAGATCTCTGACCTTTTTCTTACATTAAATCATTTTTGCAAAGGTGTATTTTTCTTACATTAAGTCTATCTTCATTTTTGGAACACGCAAAGAGGACAAAATAATAAAATTCCTTTTTCACACCAACAATGAAAAAGTGTTTTTTGGTTGCAAAATACGTTTATTTCCATTCAACAGTGTAACAATTTGACAAAACAATTTCGCAAAATATTTACAAATGTGTGCAACTGTGGTACTATTTACAATTATGTGGATGTTTCAAATACAGTTTTTCTTTTTGTAACGCTCCCATGCGTGCAAGGAGACGCAGCAGGATTTGCACAACAGATTAGTTTCACTTGCGATGGCTCCTTTCGCGTGCAGACGTTACACTTTCTTGACGGCCTTTTTTTCCGGGGAATAGCAAGTAGCAGACTGTACCCACTCCTCCGATGAATATGCATTGGACTCGGGGCACTCTTCGTCGTCCGATTGAACGTCCGCCTGAGTGTGCTCGGTTGTGCTCCGCGTTTTCCGGTGTCAGCATCGCTAGCCGGTGAACCTTTATGACGTCGTCATAGCCGCCGCGTCAACGCTTGCAACTTCAGCGTCAACCTCGGAGTCACCATCATCATCATCGATGATGACCATCGTCGTCATCAATGTGCTCTTTAGCGTTGGTCGATACCTTTCGTCTTTGAAAAAAATTCCCAAGTGTGAGCTGCTTGCAACCGGTCGCCATTGTTCGCTTTTTCAGCCATCTAGCTCCGCTTCACGTCTTCTACTGCCGCGTCAATGCTTCCAACCTCGGAGTCACCATCATCATCATCGATGATGATCATCGTCGTCATCAATGTGCTCTTTAGCGTTGGTCGATGTTTTTCGTCTTTGAAAAAAACTGCTCGACCGTGAGCTGCTTGCAACCGGTCGCCATGTTTTCTTCCCTTCCCCAGCCATTGTCCCCTCTAGCTCCGCCTCACGTCTTCTACTGACGCCTACCCAATCTTGTCAAAAGAGAGTCATTGCTGCCATCTAGCGGCCAAAAATAGTCATTAGGCTAACTAGATCTGCTTGAAACTTTCACCACAGCTGGCGAAGGCTTTCCTCCACCCGTTTCAAAAAAAATAATAAAAAAATTGGATGACGTCTTTTAACGTCATTGGCGGCCCTCTGTAGGTTTTTACTTGACATCTTTTAACGTCCATAGCAGTCAAAGAGTTAATTTACGTTTTTACACAATGCCCCAACTTCATTGGTAAAGTTAAAATGGAAAATAAAATCAATTAAAATGAATAAAATAATTTTTGGACAGTACACATGGTGATGGTGGAGACGCCCAAAAAACATGTAATTTTTTTTGTAATTGGTACATTTCTGGTAATAATTTGCTTAGATTTTTTTTTTTTATTGCCACATGAGCTCAAGAGCACTTAAAAAACCCTTTGTCAATTAAAGTGAAAGTTAACCTTAAACATTTCTTGATAATAATATGTTATATGTGACTTCTCAAGTCAAAACATGCATTCTGATTAGTAATACATTTGTGGGATATGAGTTGTGCATCTCAGGGGCAGCCATCTTGCCTCTTGCAGTCGACTGAAGATGACATCACAGTTTCTCAGGGCTCATGCAACGACCAATCACAGCTCACCTGTTTTTTTTGAAGGTGCAAGTATGTCAACAAGACATAGTAGAAAAGCTGCCGGGCTCTCTGTGCTCAAACTCATCTGAGATGGAGTGATGCAAAGTGGAAAAGTGTGCTGTGGTCTGACGAGTCCTCTGGACTAAAGACGAAAAGAGCTATCTGGACTGTCATTAGCCCAAACATCTTTTTCAATGCTGTCTGCTTATTTCAGCAAGTTCTGCAACAGCAAGGCTTTGTAATAAAAGAGTACTTAACTGACTTGCCAGCAGTCCAGACCTGTCTCTGATTGAAAATGTGTGCCAAAATATGAAATGCAAAATATGACAATGGAGGCCCCAGACTGTTGAGCAACTGAAGTTGCATCACACGCAAAAATGGGAAAGAATTCCACCTACAAAAATTGTCTACCCACAACATGGCCCACATTTGAAGTTGTTGGATTCAAAATGAGTGATTATAGGTCAAAAAGGATGTGCAAATAAATGTAATTGTAAATTCTGTAGTGTTTTTATTATCCAGCTTCATTGGAATTGGGGTTTGTACATTATGCGGCATAATAGGCCCTACTGGTGAGTACAGCCTGCTCCCTACATTGAGCCAGAAAATGACTTTCTAGGAGCGCACATTATGGAGGATCATTCAGTCAATGGTAACTTGGACTCACACGAAGACGTGCACTGTGTGTGCACACGGCGCCTGGGGGTCGTTTGCTACAGCATGTTTGACATACATACACATCAACAACCACGGTCGGCTCATTATGATAATTCATTGGTCCTGAAATGAGAATGTGCTGCTCAGATCCTGCGGGTGAAGCTTAGCGTGCTTTCCTTAATGGTCTAAGATGGAAAACAATATGAACTGACAACCAACAAGTCAAGTGATGCGTTTTTGTTTTGTTTTGCTAGCCAACTAGTTCTTGGGATGCTTTTAAATCTCCGGAAGAGTGATTGTGTCTTGTATAATGTTACATTTGCTTTATTTGATATTTGGGTTGAAACTGTTGTTGCAGGCTAATATGAAGAACAATGAATTCACACAATATCCTATTTAGCCTGCAATTTGCTGGCAACCTGTCCATGCAAAGTCAGCTGGAATAGGATCCAGCTCAAGTGAGGATAAGCTCTAGTGAAAAAGGATGGATGGTTTCTGGTTAGCTTCATACACTGTATTATTATTATTATTTTTTTTTAAATAAACGTTTAAAAAAAAAACTGTAATTTTCCAGCAGCTGGGGCGCCAGAAAAATACAGTGAAATAACAGAAACTTACCTTCTCGTAAAAACATTTTTTCTATAAAATTAAAGTACAGTTTTTTAACTGTAATTTTAACAAGATTGTATGTAATATAACAGTATATGACAAAAAATAATGTGATTAATCTTTTAAAATATGGCTTATAACAGTTGAAAAATTAGATATTGGGTTTAGAAATGCAACAGTTTACCATTAGGATAATTCATTTATATAGCATTTAAAATTATAAATTTTCACTGTTAATTTCTCAGTAAATATAAATGTTTCATTATAATTTTTAGATTTAAAGTTGAGTTTACATTTTATTTCATTAAATAACACAAATATTAGTGAAATTACGATATATTTGTGAATTTTAACAATCAATATATGTACTGCTAATGGAGTTTTTGTATGAAAGAACAGAAATATTGTGTGTTTTTACAGTTACAGTGATTTCATGTTATTTTACATTTATTTACATTACATTACATTTATTTTATATTATTGTATCAACATAAAACGAATAAGGGGTAGGAGTAGATACGTTTTTAACTTCCTCCTACGCCTTTTGAACATATAAACTCTTCTTTCTTCCTATTCTTTTTTTTTTTAACTTCAACTTATATTTTATACTTGCAATGTGTTTTGTGTTTTCTTCATATTTATATGTTCAATAAAAAAAAACATAACCATAAGCATACATTTGACTTTTTTTGATTTTTAAAATACAGGAAAAAAATGTAAAATAGAAAGTACAATTCTATTACATTACAGTTGTTGTTTTGTTTTTGTTTTTTACAGTGTATATCAACATAAACTGAAATACATTTTCAAATAAATGTTAGTGTCATGGAATATTTGATATATTTCATCATATATGGGCTGTGTAGTACACTGCACTGGTAATTTGTCTTGAGAGCTTTACTTGGGGTTTCCTCTGTGTGAGAAGTATTTTTCTTTCACAAGAATAGAAGGACGGACTTACGGATGCATGGACGGACAGATAGATAAAAGTCAGCGGTTCAATAAATCATAGAAGGAGATGGCATCGTATCAAAAGACATCCATCTGATTTGTCTCTGCCAGGTCACGTAGATGTAGGCCACTGGGTGATTCATCGCACCGTCATCATTATAAAAACAAATGACAACATAGCGTAAAAAACGTGCGATGCTTCCATCCATCTTGGTCTCTCTTTGTGCGTCTCCTTCTGTCTCTCTGGGTCATTTTCATTCTGTTTGCGACTCAGCACCCTCACTATTTGTCCCCGCTACTGTGCAGCCATCCTATCTGCCTTGACAAGGAGGGTCTTGCCAGACGCTCGTTTGGAAATGGGTTATCGGGAAGATGCATCAATTGAGATGCATCTGAGGATGTTAGTATCGTCTGGCTGCTGCACTCATTGCTGATGTAGATATAGCTTCGATCAGACTGGAGCTGGTTGTCTGTTTGCCCGGGCGGGTTTATTAATGTCAACCCAACGACAATGACAATTGCAGTGATTTTTTTTTTTTATATATATACACTTTATATACGAGTTCTGTTGCTATCAAACGTACTGTAGATGTGGCAGCCAAACTTTTGTAAGAGTGATTTGAGGAGTGAACGGTGGTATCAAGCTCCCAAAATATCGGCGATCTGACGCTGCTTTGAAGTGTAAAACCTCTCTTTGTGTGTCGTCACATGATCTGAATGTGCGCACATTCGCAGTCAACTGGACCAATTTCCTCCCGGGGCAGATTTATCAGGTTGAGTGCCATGCAGTGATGTAACTGGGCGCTGACCTCATTAACTCCTAGTGGCAGCGCCCCCAGTCACAGTCACAATGCGGCATGGGTCTCCACTTTGTTGAAACAACCAGTCAAAATGACCCAACTCCCCAAAAATCTGCAATATCAATGACGTGAACATGAGTTGTTTTTTTTTAAACAATCTTTTGTTAATCTCTGAAAAAGAGAGTAACCAATGCCATGTCTAACATAAAAGAGTGCTTTGGCACCATCTTGATGCCAGTGAACTATGTTGAAGTGTGGGGAGGAGCTTCTGTTTTCCGCTGGGGTTAGGTTAGAAAAAATACCTGCAATAAATGAAATCCACGAAGTAGCTAGTTTTATCTTTTGCATTTATTATAAATGTTTTAAGGCTAAAAAAAAACCTCACCACACAGTTTATATTTTTTTTTCATTGAGGCATTTAATTTGTTCTCACATTTCTCTCTTGTTTAAACATTGTCACTGTTCAAACCTTCATAAATTCTATAAAATGCGTACATTACTGTAAAAACAATACATGCAAAATTGCACCCCAAAAAAATCAGTGATACAGCGAGACCGCGAAAAGTGAACCGCATTACAGCGAGGGAACACTGTACACCAAAAAAGCCATACAGTGACTCAGTAACTCTTGTAATCCATTAGCTTCTATTGAAACCAATTAAATTTAATATGTTAATTAAAATTTAGCTTGCAGCACCAAACAATTTGATTAAAAACAAGCACAATTTGTGCAATCTTACTTCTTGAAGGCAGCTACATTAATCTGACTACATTTATTCAGTGTACAGAAGCCGCAATATTTCAACATAATCAAGTTTTTATAAGCAGGATTTAATAAATAAACCATGGATAACATAAAGGATAAATGAGGGATTATGACAAAGTGACAATGTGGATAATGAGCACCTATTCAGCGTAAGGAAAGAGGATGTAGCTGTTGAAATCGAGCAAATTTATGTTATTCTATTTATGTTATTCTAGCAAAACTGAGTCATACCTATTCGGAGACGAGAAGAAAAGTTGTCTGAAACTGAAATCTAGGATATAATTTCTTAAATGTCACCAAAATTGGCTTATTTTGCTCTGACAAGTTATTTGTACTTAAAATAAGATTGTCAGACAAGATCATTCTGCTTGTTTTAAGATACGTATTACTTAATTATCTTATTTGATCAAGCAGTCTTGACATTGAGTGTTAACAGCCAGTTTTAAGTACTGTGAAGATTAAAACTAGCATTTCCCACATTTTAAGATGACAACTAACCAACATCAAAGGCCCTGAACTGGGGTTTCATAAGTTGAATTTCTTATTTTAAAATGTTGCACAATCAAGTAATAAGATAAATGGGGGAAAAAATATGTGTGAAAATAATTAGACAAAAGTTCAATATAGCACTTTATTGTAAGCATTTTTTTCTTGTTAAATCAGTTTGTTCCTTATATATACATACATTAAGCAAATTTTCTTCTTTCCAGCCAGTATAGTACTTGCTCAATGGTCTAGTGGTAGAGTGCCTACCCTCAGATTGGGAGGTTGTGGGTTCAATCGCTGGTTGGGTCATGCCAAATATTAAAAGAATGGGGTATTTTTACCTCCATGCTTGACACTGAGGCCATGTTGGGCAAATGAATGTGAATATATTTTAATCAATATTATTATTATTTATTTAGTCAACATTACTTGTTTTTAGTCTAAAAATACTATTTTCAAGTCCGCTGTGGTTGATAAGGGCCTAGTATTTTCTTATTTTTCATAATTTTACAGGCAAGTAAAATTTTCTTGTTGTGTCGGCAGATAATTTTGCTTATTTGAAGTAATAATTTTCTTATTTTACAATATTTTTTTCTTAAAATTTTTACCTTCCTTTTTGCAGCGTTCTTTCGTTTGTCCCACCAATGGGCTCTCCAATCTCTCTCTCCTTCCTCTTTTTGATACCAGATTTGCTTTTTAGTTCCTAAATTGAAATTACTCATTATCCCCAAAATGTTACGGTGACTGTTATCAGCAAACTCCAACACCAAATCATTTACGACATACAGTCCGGGTTGATATCATAATTAAGAATCAATATGATATGAGACATTTAACCATATAATAGTGTGTGAAAATTGTGTGTTTTTTCTAGGTTCATACTCTACCCCCTTTTAAAGGGCGGAGCTTGAGCCTTTTTTCCCCCTTCGACCGTCCTTATGTTTTTCTTTCTGATTTTAGGTTCTGGCCATTAGCATTTTTTTTTTCTTTGGGGCAAGCAATTGGGATTATAAGAAAATGAGATTGTACCTGAGTTTTGCTGCCTCTTTGTATTTTCTATTAAACACAGTGTAATCAAGTCGCCTTTATATAGCATGAATTCACAAACATCTCAAGGCACTTTACATAAGGCGCATTGCTACGAATCACGTTCCTCATACATTTTAGGATGAACCCTTTAATTGTGATTCATTGTGGGTCAGCCATCTGCTTCGACTGGTTGGGGGTGTCGGCTGTGCCTGAAGTGAACTGCCAAACAGTGGCTACAGGGCAAATGAATGAAAAAAAGAACATGAAACAGGTTCATAACATAGTACATCGACTGGATGAAAGGGACCCTCATTTTCAAAACATATTGTTGCAATAAAGATTGATAATTGTTTTGGTCCAAAAAAAAGATTACAGGGGTGGATGGACAGATGCATTTTTGACCATTAAATGTGTCATTACGCTTAGTTGGCATGTGAGAACATCTGCTGCCCAGGCGGATATAACTTTTATAATGCCCACCAATATAATAAACTAGACACAAATAATGAACATCAGCCTGCAGGAAAATGGTCCCGCATGAAAACATATTATCCTACCTTTTGTCAGAACAGAATGTGAAAAGTAAAAATCATTATCTACTTTTTTGACAAGTGCAAGTAAAACTGGTGTGGCAGACCCTGACTGTAGGCCTGGTTGTGAAATGAAGCCAACATTGTCAGTAGTGTGTGAAATCAGGGCAACGTTGGTACAATTGAGTATTTATTATTAAAGTAACGCATGTTGATCTTGTATTACACATACCAGATGGACATTTTTACTGCCTATAGAGTACTTTATAGGAGACATTGCCTCTCACATTTCTCAAACTGTTTGTTTTAAACCCATAATCTTTAAAAGCTGATGACAGAATGGAACGTTTTACTTTATGTGGTTTATAGTGTGCACCCCTATCTTGAGAAAGCCCCCCTTATAATCCATGGTGGTTTAGGAACATCCTCCAAGAAAAATTTAAAGGAGTACATTTTTTAAATACATTCCTGTGAGCATCGCGCAATAGGCTTTTAAGACATGAAGTGAGATTGAATGTTCTCAAGAAGAACATTTTGAACATGCAGGAGGAAATGAGAACATTTGCAATCATTTGAGAAGCTGTGTGATGATGACAGTTTCCTGCCTCATGTCATCGCATTGTTTTACCTCCACCTATTTTTGTAGATCATTATGTCAATCCCGTCCCACAGCTATATTACATCCTGATTGACCCCCCCCCCCCCCTATAGTGATCAAATTAATATTTGCTGCTCTGAAACAATGACCGATGACATAACAACATTGGTGCAGGCCATTTGACGTTCCAAATATCAATTGATATTTGACTTGATAGCTTCACAGAAAACCAAACAGGATCTAACAACAGATCAAGAGATTATTGAGGCCGCTTCACACAGGAGTTTCTTCAAGCTATTTCTCTTCACTATTGCTGTAAATTGCACTTATCTCAGCATTATTGCACAAAAGATCAGTGATTATTCAACATATGGTTGATGATGAAGACGCTTCTCAGAACAATTCTTATGGTTTTGATTTTGGGTTGTTTATTGAACGGATAGCTGTGGGAACCTAGTCTAGAATGTTCCCAGCAGCTTCTCTTCCAGTTTGTTCTTTCTAAGCACTCTCGAATGACGTGGTCCTTTCCCACACAGTCCCTGTTTAAGTGGCGCAGGACGGGTTTGTTCTCTCCTTCCTGATGTCCAGAATGATCTTGCTAGTTTTTGTGGTATTCTGTGGGAGTGAACAGTGAGCACCACACTGTCAATCTGTTAATTTAATCTCTATAGTCAGACACGGCAACTTTAGAGACGAGGGTGACCCACTGTGATGTCATCCACAAACTTAATAATGGAGTCAGATTGCAGTTATTTGGGTATAGCAAGAAGAGGAGGGGGCTCAATACAAAATCTTGTGGAGAGGCGGTATTCATTGTAAAGGTGGAGGAGAGATGGGGGCGAGCTAGTCCGACAGATTTATGGCCGAGGTGCAGATTTTTTTTGCACCAGGATTTTAGGGATGATGTGGTTGAAAGTCGAGTTGAAGTCCAGGAGCAGAAGCCTCGCGTAGCTCCCTGGTGATTCAATGTAGCATTATGCTAATAGCGTCCTCTGCGTCCTCAATGTAGCATTATGCTAATAGCGTCCTCTGTTGGTCAGTTTGCCCTTTTAGGAAAACTGGTAGGGGTCCAGAATAAGTAGTATATTTACATTACTTCTGCTTTATTTTCCTTTTTTCTTAGCAGAAAATAACAAGATCGAGAGCATCTTGGTGAGCATGAGAGGCCAACAGAAGGAAGATCAAAGCTAGCATCAATACTACTGCAGTGATCCTCAGATTCCTCATGTCTGTATTTTTAACAGATCCTTAGCTTGCGTTACTTTTTCGCATACACATCATTCCGTTGCTTTTAGAGTATCACTACTATATCACCACCGCATACAGCGCTCTTGGAATAATATTTCAAAAGCTGCATTACTGCAAAAGGTAGGTTTGTCCAGTCCATATTAAAGAATATTGTCACGTTTCTTTGATTTTAACATTGTATGTAGCCTTTGGAGTCCACAGACTGCTGACATGATTATTTTCACAGAAGGAAAACAATTTGAATTGCACATTAGTGCTGCCAACTGGACTTAATTTCATTTTTCTGGAGTCAACTTTAAACTGGGACCCAGCTGAACAGCCCAGATGGGGTCCAAACACCAGCCCATTCCATACCCATGTGGGTTTTAGCTTGGGCCCAAATGAGGCCCACCTTTAAACCAATGTAGGTTTTAACTAGGGCCCA
Source organism: Vanacampus margaritifer (assembly GCF_051991255.1). Classification (NCBI taxonomy): domain Eukaryota; kingdom Metazoa; phylum Chordata; class Actinopteri; order Syngnathiformes; family Syngnathidae; genus Vanacampus; species Vanacampus margaritifer. Next base: position 10,576,767 of record NC_135435.1, read on the forward strand.
TATGAAGCCCACCTTGAGCACCATGAAATCCCTGGCCAAAATTAACTGGGACCCAGCTGGGAAGCCCATATCCAACCCACATGGGCCCCACATGGGTGTGTTGACAGAGCCGTGCTCTCGTCATTCACCAGACACATTCAGAGTTTTGATGGTCCCATTAGGAACGTTACGAGGCTTACCTTGCTTTCACATTGCTCGGCAGAGAGCCTACCACCATTCTACGTCACTACGCACTGAATGCGTTGCGACGTAAATAACAATGGCGGCGCAAGTCCAAATAAAGTTTCAACAAAATGTATTAAAGTGGAAATGATTTTTGAAAAATGAATCTCATAGTTATGTTAGTAACAAGCAACTAAATAATATAGAGAAAACTTGTCATTACAGTCGGGGTTCCTTTCAAGGTATTAGTTACAAGAATTTTTACGTTGCATTCAATTTATTATCTACATCAGTCGAGTATGAGGTGTGACAATTCTTTTTTTTCCAAGTTCATCCAATATTACATTTTTTTCTTCAGCATGTTTTGAAATTCATATATTTATCAGGGCTTCAAGGTGGACTATGCTAATCTAGATGTCATTAAACATTGAGCTGCACTTTGGGCTCTCACATGCGTTTTTTTCCTCATTCATTGCAGTTAATGGACCGTGTGGAGATTAGCTGTCAGCTCCCTGATGGTTATTTCATTTTTCACCACTCATTTTAAATGTTTAAACAAATGGATTGCTTTTGAAAATGTGAGACCGTACTCGAGGGCAAAATGGAGGAAACCTCGCAGCTTGGTCAAATGATGGAAGACACTTATCCATCAGCAATTGCTTTAACTTGAATTTAACATTTAATCATCATCATAATCATCGTTTGATAAACACATTGACTTATATTATCATTGTCTAAAAACTCCAAATTACAATTGGATCATTTGTGAGTAAATTAGACATACAACATAAAAAAAAAAAGACTAAATAAAAAGCAATGTTTTTTTTTGTAGGCAATTCCCCATGTGACAGAGATTCTGTCAACACACATCTTTGGGATGTTTACGAGCAGGGTCTGTGGCAATTGTTATTTTAAGCACATCAGCTCGCTGTGTCACACACACAGTGTCCTAGAGCCAAAAAACAAAAACAAACATTATACATAAGGACACCCACCCAAAGGTGATTCCACAGTGTCGCTTTGACTATAGTGCACATTCTCTTCTTTCATTATTTGCAACATGCTGTTATCATAGTCATTTATTGTATTTATGTTTTTTTTTTTTAAAGCAACCCTGAGCTAGGTTTTTATTCTTTGTTAATCTGTATGGCAAGTTTCTCGTTTGTATAGTGTGCCTGGTCTGTGTCGATTGTATTCGGGAAAGGAGTCTAGCCAGCATCCTACTGAGCGAGAAGGGCTGCTCCATTCATCAGCGACTGTTCACAGCAGATGATACATTGGCAGCTGACACGTGTTAGTCACTTTAATGGGCCACAATGATAATCGCTGAGTACAATATTGCAGGAAGGTGTTTTGTTTTTTTGTGTCTGGCAATTCTCGATTGGGGCTTATTTAGCTCTTGTGTGCTTTTCTCTATTTAACCATAAGGAGTGTATGCGAGTACAATGTTGACATCTAATAATTACAGGAAAATGTGGATTGCGCACATGGTGGATTTACTAACTATCTAACTTCTCTCTAGAGGAAAAAAAAGAAGAGAGCAAGAATGAAAGCAGCGGACAAAATGTGAATGTATCATTGAATGAAGCTGATTGGACTTGAGATTTGTGTTGACTCTATCTTCAGGCTGTGTTCTCTTTGGAGCAAACCAGTAAGTGCACTCGCAAATGTTTTTGGGTCCCCAAATGCAACATTTGAATCAGTCTGTGTTGTTGGATTGAACAAGGCTAGCTCAACAGTTTAAAGCCTTCAGATGTATTCTTGTCAGGGAAAGCCTAAGGTTGTTTTTTTTGGGGAGAGAGTTTATGAGTGTGTGTGATGTTTTTGTGTTAAAATACAGTCCCTGGCCAAAGGAAAAACTGCCAATCATGCTTAAGATCTTATAACGATGATGCCTCAAGTCATCCTAACACATCATTGGGGTTGGTCCCATGCCATCAGGGGCAAATGCATCCATCGAATTACTCCTCATGCTCTAATGGACGGAATTATGTCAGTGGAGGGAAAGCCAGCCAGCGGTGAGAAAATATTATTTACTTTCCAACACAAACTCAAAGACTATTAATCATCTTGGCTTTTCTCCATTGTCAAGTTTTGTCACTGTTAAGGGTTGATAATGTATGTTTTATGAGATGTCAAAGTACGCAAAGCATATGAAATTCACTGATGATAACTAATACCATGAATGCCACCAAATGGGATCTTGTTGAATGATGTGATACTAAAAATTGAACAATATTTTCGTTCCTCTTGGACAGGAAGATTTTTTGTCTTATATCTAGATATTGAGTTGTTGTTGTTTTGGTGTCTAGCTAGCTAGAGCCAAAAGCACAATACATGTAACACAATACGTGTACGGGGTGTTTGGATTGGTGGGATGGAAAAGTCTGCTCATACACCTTTTCACCCATGTTAGAAAAATTGAAGTTCTATCACGCAGCCAATCGGCCGCGGAAACATATTACGCCACACTTTTTTTTTTCTTATTTACTATCACATTGTTGAATATGGAAGCATATTGCACGCGGGAAAGTGTCCGCCATTAGCGAGTCTGCAACAAATCACTTAATGTTCAGAGGTAAAAAAAAATAATAATAATAATACTCCGAAAAACAGAAGCTGGTGCTGTTTTTCATAATAATTTTTTTCTTAATCTTTTAAAAATAATTATTTTCCCTGTTTTTATAAATATATTTTTTTCCGTTTTTCTGAGTAATGTTTCCTCCTGTTTTTATTAATCATTTTATTTTTGTTTTTCTGAATATTTTTTTTATGATGGAAAACATCAGTTAAACAGAAAAAAAATTAAGAAAAACAGAAAATCATTTGTCAGAAAAACAGGAGTTGTTTTCCCCCCCAAAGTGAATGCAATACACTTCCATAGCTGAACAATGTGGAATTGATTAAAACATAATTAAAAGACTTGAAAAAAAATATTCAAAAATTCTGTTTTGAACTTATGTAAACCATACGTTTCGATGAAGGTCAAAATTTAAACAAAGACTATAATCTTCTATTTTAGATTCATATTTTAATATCTGACTCAGTCAGCAGTCATTTAATAATAATGTAATCTTTGAAAATATGCATTAAATTCAACTGGACTAACTCTAGATGCCATTAGACGCCTCAATGCATTCCCGTCCAGAGCGTCAGTGGACACAAGGAAGCGTCCCACCTATCTGTCCCTTCTATTAATCAACAGCTGTAGACAGAAGACAGCTGGAAACTGTCGTCTTCAGACTATTACAGTGTGCCAGCTCGTTTTGGTTTGTGCTTCTGGCCTTTGCTAAATCCAATTCATCATTACTCAAATAAGATGTCAGCTAACAATCCTGGGCCAGCAACCACAAAATTGAAGACATTTTGGATGCGCACAGACACACACACACTCCATGGTGAGAAAAGTGGAACACTATTTGCATATTGTGTGGTGCACTCCAGGCTATACTGTAATAACAAAAAAAAAAATGTTTACAAGTGTCTTGCATATTAATAAGGAATGAACAAAATAGATATACACTATCTGAATCTTTACTGTTGAATATTGATTTACACTTTAGTACATTTCATTAATCATTTCTACACTTGTTTTATGTCACCCAAGTTTAGTCTCCACAGACTTCGATTGGAGAGATTAAAAGGTGTGCTGCTTCATTTACATTTTGTTAACAAAACAGCCAGAGTAAAAACCTCATTGCTTTTTAAAATCATGAAAATAAAAATACATCTTGCCGATAGCGTCAAAATGGAAGAGACAAAACGGGAATGCCCATTTGTGGCTGCAGTTGGATGATATTGGAGTGATATGCGATGTGGCTGGTTAAAAATGAGCAGATCGAGTAGCATTTTGCGATGTAAAGACTTGATTGCGTATTTGGGGGAAAAGCACAGTTTTAACCTAGATTTGAAAGTATTTGCATTTGTGGCTGACTCAGCTTATTCCATTTACGTGTAGCATAACAGCTAAATGCTGCTTCACCCTGTTTGCTTTGAACTCTGGCTCCACTAATTGACCTAAATCTGCAGACAAGCACTGTAGAAAATGGATGCGTGTACTAATGCGATAATAGCGGAAGTCAAGCGCAAAGGGTATCTCAGAGTATCAACACAGAGCTCAGGAGATGACTTTGCAGTGGTTGTTGTCACCGTTTCTTTGTTCCACGCTGCACAGTAAGTGCCCTTTAAGTTACTCATTGTTTTGCCCTTGTGCGCAGATTCATAAAAGATAATATGAAATTTTATTGATCCCTGTGGGGAAGTTCTCGCACAGCAGTAGCAAAGAAATTGGTTTCAGTGGGAAAAAAATGAATACCACAAACAAAAACAGAATACTAAGTGTGCAAATATAGTAGTATGAAAAATATAAAACATAGTAGGCCAAACATTATGTGGGATGCATCACACCGGATAAAAATGGGGCAGCATACAACTTTTTAATTACATTTACAGCTTGTAAGTCCCAATGAAGTTGGATATTAAAAAATAATACCTTATATGTTTGACAGTGCAGAACTCATCTCATGGTTTTGTCAAGATGAATCATGTTTCAGATCCGCTCATGCAGAAGAATACTATGTGAGATTGGGGGGCCTGTGAACTGATGGAGCTTTTGCCTATAGTTGACTTCATTACCATTCATTAAACCACAAGCTGAACATGTTTTTATCAATTCCTCATTCATTTAATATGAAAATGCTAAAGAGCACAAAGACTGAGTGATCGGGATCACAAAAAGAGGCCTATCAATTTAAAAGAGTTGTCGTGCAAAAAAATTGTAGAGCAGTTTCATGGCGATATGCTTTTGTTGACACTGGGCACATATAAGATTTCACACATTTTAGTTCAATTAATTGAATAAAACTTTCTTTTATACGTGTTTCTGTATTTTCATTGTCGTTATATTGTGTTTGTTAAGATGAACGACGGTGAAAGCAGATGCAGGTGTGCTGTTTCTATGAGTATTAATTTGGTTTATTTTCATAAAAGATTGTGATTTGGCTCCTTTTTATTAAATTCATACTACTGCACTAGATACATGTAGCATTTTGTTCAATTGACGCACTGTCCAACATCTTCCCTTACATCCAAGTATTTTCTTAGCCCTAAAATATGGAGGCTCTGAAATATTCATATTCATAAACAATCTACCATGTACTGATTGAATTGATCATGCAGACAGCAGAGATTGCTTGTGTGAATTATGTGAATGCTCACAGGGTATTGCGAGTAAAAGCCAATCTCATTTACTGCGTTTAGAAGTAGCAATTATAATTTGATAGATCCAAAATAGTTATTAATTTGTATATCCAATATTTTTGATAGCGATTAAGACCAGGGGTTACCTTGAAGGTCGAGAACCCGTCATGTGACATGTCCGAACTTTGACTTGGTCCTCTTGTAGAACAACCATTCCCATTCAGATCAATTATGTTTTCAGTAATTGGTCTGTCATCATCATAAAAACGTTACTGAACGGACAATAATGTACGATACGGTGGATAATGTACCGTAACATTTTAACTACACCACATAATTGTCACAAGTACTAGCAAAACTTAACCAGTCAGATATTTATCCAATAAAAAAAAAAAAAACTTTCTGAACTTGAAAGGTTTATGCATTGTCTTGATGTCACACATCATATTTGTCAAACAAATATAAAATGAAATCAACAACTATGTAATAGTTATAAAAGAAACACACCACTCTTCTGAACAGGGGTGGCAATTATGGAACAGTTAACTAATGGACAGCCAGCTAGCTAGCTAGCGGAAGGCACTAACGTAGCGGTTTACATCTCACTCAGTAGTTATAAAAAGCTGAGTGTCTAGGAAATGGTTACAGAACAGGAAAATGTGACTTACCAAAAACAAAGCCACCAACAGCATTAAACATAAACACATCCGCTCGGACACATGTACAATAACTTTTATCCAGTGTTATCAAGCATTTCACTGTAGGCTGTAGCATTACTGTAGCCTTTTTTTTCTTTTTTCTGCCTTCAATGTGAGTCGACTTACTTCATGGTAATGTCTGGTACATATTCTTAACTGGCTAACTTTGAATGTCACCACAGTTGAGACCAAATGGTAGCTGAGGGGGGAAAAAAAGCTAGAAGCGTTGCTTCACTGCAGCAAGAAAAGTCATTTTTGTCATTTGTACTCTCAAAGTCACTACCCACTCTCTCTTATTGTAAGCATTCACCCAGCATCAACAAGTGTGCAACATAATGGAAAATGTCCTTTTTAATCAGTCCACTATCATACAGAGAGTGCAAAAAAAAAAGAAAGAAGAAGCAGAAGGTCACTTTTTTGTTTGTTTAGAAACAGCATCTGTGGAAGCCAGAGGTCACGAGTCTTATGTAGCCAAACATGTGGTGAAAAACAGCCATGGGCTGAGTTTCTAACATCACATATCATTAGAGCTTAATTAGTAAAGTGGGCTTCAGGGACAGCTAGCGCTTTCCATCTGCCTTAGTTTGACATACCTCGTCCTTCACATTTCATCCAGAAGGAAGCTCGGGTTGCAGCCTGTGTTGCTACATCACCTGAAGATGACGTTATGGAATAAATATGTGCATACAGGTCTTTAAAAATAAATAAATAAATACAAGCAAAGAACCATCATTTGTTTGATGTTGTTGTTTTGCAGACAAGAAAAAGCTCAAACATGATCATATGTACACCTTCATATTCACTTCTGGCATGAAAATATCTTTAAAAAAGTGAGACAGATAAATAAATAAATAAATAGAGTATCTAAATTTCTATCACACCCAAAGTGAATTGAAGTGAAGTCCACTTTCAAATGTTCATACAAAACTACAGTGACTTTGACAAATATGTGACGGCGTCATAAATGCAATGTTTCTTCTTGTCCTGGTTTGCTCCTCCACTGTGTACACAAGTGTGCGTTATTGACCGATGTGGCTTCTTCTGACCTGCTGATGCACCTGCATCTGATATCAAGTCATCATCACTAATCCCAGATTAACACCTGCCTTCCATCAAGGCTTGCGCCTTCAGCGTATCCAGTGAAGATCGCATCAACTGATTGTTGTCTCGTGCCTTTGCGACACTAAAACTCGAGGATTTAGTTCCATGATTGGATAAAGATTGTCTTGTTTTTAACTTGCGCTCCAGGGTTACCGCTCACCCGCCCGCCTATATCTGTTCACTTCTTTTTTAAAGACCTTTTTTTTTAAGATCACCTCTTTTTATGAATTTAAGAGAGAGACTAAATGCTTCTATCAAACCATGTCAAAAGTGTTTAATTTTTTCCCGACAGCTTGTTATTTCTGTGATCAAAAAGATCTTCAATACCCATATCCACATGAAAAATGCATTTGTTTGACTAATTTAGCCAGCGTCACAATACCCAGAACTCTTTTTAGCTCTGTTCCCCCCTCATCCAATCTTGCCATGCCTTGATGATCATTTTGCTCGGGGAGAAAACGATGTGATTGTGTGCAGCCCCTCAGTCAGCACTCCACCTTATCCTCACGTCTCTGGATGTTTGTGTTTGAGCACAGAAGAAGCTAAACGACATTTCGCAGAGGTCATTGCTTCCTGTTCATAAGATGAATAGACACTCACAATAGGTTTCCCTCGTGCCCATCAAGAGTGCATCGAATGAATCAACTCTGGCTTGTAATAACTCAGCAAAGTAGATTGTGGAGAAGAAATGTCTGCAGTGTATAAGAAAGTAAAGTAATTTTTTGGGGTCTTGCAAACACACATTTTGACAGGGATTTCAAACATCATGCTTCAGTGAGCATGTCTTGCCTCCAGATGTAGCGAGGGACAAAATGATTGAATATCCCGCAAAAATGAAACATTGCTATTCTTTTTTAAATGACAGTTATTTGAAAAACAAATGCATTAGAGTGACTTGATGATGATTTTGTCAACACCTTTTATTTTCATTACATTTGTTTAGTGACTAAAGGCTCATTTATGCTCGATGTTGTATGCACGTTGATGTCTTCCATTCATACTCTGTGTTCATAAATCTGTATTTCTGTCCAATGTGCTGGACATTTGCAGATACTGATCAAACACCTGTTACACCTGAACCGTGACTAGTGAAAATCAATGCAAATTATTAACAGATTTGCCAGCTACCAACTACAAACAAATTCACAAGGCTTTGAGACGTCTCCAACATTACCATGTTTGCTGCATAGTGTGTATATGTATTTTATTCTTTTTTGTTATGGATTTTTTCCCCCTGTGATTTCATTTCAACTTGCAAAACACATTCATCTATTTTGTACAAATCCCAATTCCTTAGAAGCTAGGATGTTGTGTAAAACGTAAATAAATAAAATAACACAATTTGAAAATCTTTTTCAACCTATATTCATATGAATGAACTACAATGACATGGCAGTAAATTTTCAAGCTGATTAACTTTATTATTATTATTTGCAAATATGCACAAATTTTGCAGCCTTCAACACCTTCCCCAAAAAGATGGGACAGGGTCACGTTTGTGTTACATCACCTTTCAAGAACACGACTTATTATGCATTTGGGAAGTGAGGACACTAATTGTAGATGCAGTCCTTTCCCATTCTTAAGTTGCTCAACACTTCGTTGTCGACAGGTCTGGACTGCTGGCAGGCAAGTCTAATACTAGCACTGTTATACTATGAAACCGCAATCTTGTAGCATGTGCAGAATGTGAAATATTCTCTAAAACCTGCATGTACCGTTCAGCATTAATGGTTCCTTACACAAATGTGCAAGTTACCCAGGCCATGGGCAATAGCGTGGCTTTTGATCTTTGTGCTGATCGGAATCCGGATGGTCCTTTAGACAAGATGTCCATGATTTTCAAAAACAATTTGAAATGTGGACTCGTCAGACCGCAGCAAACTTTTCCCATCAGCCCATTTGAGATGAGCTTGGATCCAGAGAAGCAAGCAGCATTTTGAAGGTCTCAGACACCCAATGATGGTTTTAGGCCTTACTGTTTATGTGCAGAGATTTCTCCAGATTCTTTGACTCTTTCCATGATATTATGGACTGTATATTATAAAGACCCTAAATGTTGTTCTTCAACAGACTATTTGCTCACGCAGTTGTTCACAAAGTGGTGAACCTCTACCCAGGTGAATACCTGAGCCATTTAGGGATGCTCCTGTTATCTGCTAAAAACTGGCACATCTTCATTTTCATTCTGAAGCAATTATAGTTTACCATATTTGGGAATTTGGCAGGCCCCAGTATGCCTCACAATGCACCCCGACGGACTGAGGGCATTTTCTATCACAGGCCCCCGGTGCACCTGACAATTTGGTGACAGAAAAGTAGGCTATACTTTAGACCAACTGATACAAGGTCTAAGTTGAGGCGCAGGTGGTGTAAGGGATTTTGGTGGAATTGAGCCAGGCACTGGCAGACAAATTCTACACATTGCTGATTGTGTGGTAGATCTCATCGTATTTCATTCAATATGATTACCCCATAAACAAGGCTAAAAGATTGGAAAAAAAATTATATATAGTATATATATATATATATATATATATATATATATATATATATATATATAAAAGTAACACCTACAGTAAATTCATCCTCTCTTCTCTATTCAGGGTTTAAAGAAAGCAATGTTTGAAGGTTGGCGGTGCATGTGCATTTGCTTATACATACTATACATTTGTCAGAATCCCAGTGCCCGCCCACCAGCCTTGTCAAAGGCTGAGGCCCCCGCTGTTCATGTTTGCCGCTTTACTGCAAAAAAAATCATTAGAGGAGGGCGGCTGAAGGGAAATAAATGTCTTTTTCTGCCTCATCAGTAAGATTCAAACTGAGCGTGAGTTATGTAAGTGCTGCTAAATTTATCAATGCTCATTTTATGCAAAGCCGGAGCTCCTGGGCGCAGACTGTGTAACGTTGTGTGAGTAAGAGCAAGGCTGTTGTTTCCCTACCAGACCTTTCTTACTTAGTATTAAAATACAAAAGGTAAGACAAATGTTTTTAGCAACATTTTCCTGAAGAAAAGTCAGATGTTTACGCTCAAGCTTGCAGAGACAATCAAAGTGAACATCAGTCAGTTTACAGCTGCACTAACACAGGGGATTAGAGTCAAGTGGGACTGGCAGGCATTTGCTACATCAGCAATATGGTGCATTTCTTCAGTCACTCCTGTACTTTTCTTGTGAATGAAGCCCAGTAGACTGTAAGAGGGATCTATTCAAATAAATAAAAGGAAAATCGCAGTACACAGTTGTGTCTGTCTGTGCACTTCGGACAACCTCCACCAACCAAATCCATTCCGGAACACATCACCTACTGTCTATTCCTAATTCCCCACTTTAATCCTCACACAAAACTTAATCCTAATTCTGTCAGTTGGCAGGTTGTTTTCCATCAGCTCTAAACCTCTAGACTTAATTTTTTTTTGTTATCACTTGTGAGCAGTTGTATTTTTTTAACCTATTGTTTGTTTCGCTTAAAACTGTTAAGGGTCATCATTCTATCCTGCATCCAAATTAATGGTCAAACGACTTTTATGGTTTTATTGTGCATATGGAAACATTTCATATTCCACCTTCCTGGACAAAAGTTTTGTACGTACAGGTCATTTAAAAAGGTAATTTTGCAACAGATTACAATCAACTCGTTATTTATAAAACTCTTTAAAACAACTATTGCTGGCTACAAGGTGCTGTACATGGAGTAAAAATCAGTCATACAACAAATTCATTAAAAACACAAAAACAGCATAAGACACTAAAACGATGACTAGTCAAAAGCCACAAAATACAAATGGGTTTTGAGACAAGTTCTAAAAATGGACAGAGAGAGGGATTGTCTATCACTTAATGGAAGCCGTTCCAAAGGGAGGGACCAGCAATGAAAAAAGGCTCGATCCCCTGAGCCATAGTCTTCGGTTCCTTATTCAATGCCTGGTCTGCTGGCTTGAGTCACCGGGCAGGTGCGTAGGGGTGGAGGAGACCAGAGAGGAAAAGTGGGTTGACACCATTTAAACATTTAAAAACAAATAAAATAATCTTAAAATGAACTCTAAAGTGTAAACAGGCTGCCAGTGAAGGGAGGCCAGAATTGGAGTAACAGTCGTATGAAAAAGTTTGGCCACTCCTGATATTTTTCAAGATTTTCCTTGATAAAACATTGGTTATTTGGACCAGCAATTTCAGTTAAATATATCATATAGCAGATGAACACAGTGATATTTGAAAAGTGAAATTAATTTTATTGCATTTACAGAACATGTGCAATAATTGTTTAAACAAAAGTAGGCAGGTGCATAAATCTGGGCACCCCGAAAGAAACAGTACATCAGTATTTAGTAGATGATCCTTTTCCAAAAAGAACAGCCTTTAAATGCTTCCTATAGCTGCTAATCAGGATCTGGATTCTGGTTGAAGGCATTTTGGACCAATCTTCTTTACAAAACATCTCCAGTTCAGTCAGGTTTGGTGGTTTCTGAGCATGGACAGCCTGCTTTAAATCACACCACAGATGTTCAATAATATTGAGGTCTGGGGACTGAGATGGCCAAGAGACAGTCCTCCAATAAATACAACCTGCCGAATTACGACCAAGTGTTGCATATTTTAGTTTAGCGACCTTAAATAGCACAAAGATACAAAAGCGAGACTCAAACCCGGTCCGTTTGGTTGAAAGACGAGTTATTTGCCCAGTGTTAGATATTATTAACATTTAAATTCTTTATTTTCATATATTAACCATTGTTATACATTATTAACATCTTAATTCTTTATATTAACCATGTTGAAAGGTTTTGTGGACGTGCAAAGCAAGTAGTGCTGAACTCAGTATAATTTGACCTTAAGCTGGGACATATTATTTGGTCTAGAAGTTCCTTCTCTGTGGGAAAACACATTTGGTCCTTGAGAACAGAATCTGTTTCGAACACGCACCCCTGACTCTGTTTTCGCCATTGCTCATGGAAAAGTACCCAGAGAGTATGTTTTGTCTACAAATGAAAGAGAGGCGGTCGGTTTTAACTATAAGAAGCCATTTTACACGCGGAAGAGGCACATTCGGTGCTCTGAATTCCACCTGTTAAGTGATGAATTGGAGTCTGTTACGATGTCCAGATATCTCTGTTAGATTAAAATCATTTTTGCAAAGGTGTTTTTTCTTACATTAAATCTGTCTTCAAGTTTTGGAATACGCAAAGAGGCAAAGAATTTTATTCCTCTTCACCAGTGATTGATTTAGTGTTGACTACAAGTTTTCTAGCGGTCTACAGCCGCACTGTTCCTTTTCATAACCTCAACCATTAGTGTCCAATGTAAAGACGTAAAGTGTATTGTACAACCTCACTGAAAGCCTCATCCTAACTCCAACCATTAGTTCGACGGCGAACTAACATACAAGTGAACACTAAAAAAAAACACTAAGATTATTATCGATTTGTTAGCTCAGTAAGATAAAAGCTTGTCTTCTGACCAGACGACCTGGGTTCGATTCTCATTGCTATTTAACATGGCTGATAGAACATGGCCGATGTTGCAAAACTACATTATGTAACACTTGGTCGTATTTTGGTGCATGGTAAAACGACCAATATGGTCGTTATTGTTGGAGGACTTGTTGTTCCAGAACATTGTACTGAATGAATGGCTTAGTAGAATTTGGGTCATTGTTGTATTGAAGTATTTCACTGTTTTCACCATCCTTCGCGTTTGCTTACCTGAGATTTTTCTTGGGCTGCCACTGTGGGCCTTAACTAGAACTGTGGTTTTCTATTTCTTTACTATATTCCTCACAATGGAAACTGACAGCTAAAATATCTGAGCTAGCTTTTTGTATCCTTCTTAAAAATCACAATGCCACTCTTCACAGAAGATGCAAAGTGGATGAACACTTGCAATTGGTCACTTGAAAGAAACAAAGTTTTTCTTTTTTTTAAACTAACCATCTATTCTGTGAAATGGTTTCAAATCATCAATTTAAGTTGAGCGATTCTGATTTTTTATAAACTCCAGGGTCATATCAACAACACCCAAAAATGCTTCTCATGCTTATCTGAGACGGACTGATGCAAAATGGAAAAGTGCCTGTGGTCTGACGAGTCTACATTTAGATTTGTTTTTCAAAATCATGGACCTCGTGTCCTCTGGAATATCCAGATTGTTATCAGCACACAGTTTATAAATCATCATCTGTGATGCAAGGGGAACTTGCACATACATTGCTGAAACATGCATACAGGATTTAGAGCAACATACGCTGCCATCCAATCAACGTCTTTTTTTTATGGATGTCTATCTTAATTCAGCAAGACAATGCCAGTTCACATTCTGCAGCTGTTAAAACAGTCGTTTTAGAAAAAAAGTGTGAGTACTAGACTAGAATGCCAGCAGTCCAGACCTGTCTCCCGTAGAAATTATGTGATGCATTATGAAGCGCAAAATACATTAAGCAAGAGTAAAAAGACAATTCCACCTGCAAAGCATCAACAAATAGCAATTAATTAGCCAGTTCCCAAGTGGTTGAGTGTTGTCAGAAGGAAAAAGTGATGCAACACAGTGGTAAGCATTATAGGTTGATAAAGATTGGTAAATAGTTGTATTCAGTTTTCATTTACGTATGTCTTACACAACATCATCTCATACTCATTGGAATTAAGGTTTGTAAATTGTACTGAGAAGAGATTAAATTTATACTGTGATCTAAAATGTAGGTCATATCGCCCATTGTGATTATAGTTTGCAATGGTGGACAACTGTGATGTGCCCCGGCAGCTGTTTCTAGCATTTTAGGGTGCCAGTTTACATTTCTTTTACAAACAGTAGTAACCTAGTAGTTATTTGTTTCAGTTAATTTTTTTAAATGATATAAAGTGAACTTCATATGCCAACTCAGTAATTCACTGTTGCAAATCTTACTTTTGCACTAAATAAGAAAGGTCAGCCGGAACAAATATAAAACACACATTCACACATTCTACACTGAAAAAAATTGATTGGTGTGTTGTGTTTTGCTCAATTGTATTTCATTAAGTGGTTGCACACAATCAAATAAGCTGGATCAAGAAACATATTTTACGTAAATAAAAAATAAAATAAAATAAAATAATAATGCATCAGATTTCTACAGCACTTTTCTGGACACTCAAAGACGCTTTACAATGGAACTCTGGTGGCGATATGCCCGGGGGCAGGCTGACGGAAGTGTGGCTGCCAGTGTGCGCCTACGGCCCCTCCGACCACCACCAGATCTATAGTTTACTTTAAAAATGTAGAGATTTTATTGTGTGCAACCACGATACGAAATAAAATTGAGTAGTTTTTTTTTTTTTTGCAGTGTACATTGCAGTGTATTCACTATATTGTAATCACAAATATACCAAGCTATGTGTGCTTAAAATGTAATTTAGTTTGGTTAGGATCACTTTTTCAAGCTGTTTAAGTCCATACTTATGAGCTTGTGAACCATTAACATACAATTTGTTCAGGTGGCATTCATATGTTTGTAGGCCATAACTGTATGCAGTATGTAGGAAAAAATGAATAAAGCGCCATGGTTAACAAGAAACCAGTTTTAAAAGTTTGTTTGTTTGTTTTTTACAACAAATCTTGCTGCCGTTGACATTTTTTCCTCTCTGAGCTTTACACTAAAATCCCACAAGACAAAACAAAATCATCTTCCACACAATCACCACAATTCAGCCGCGCTTCACACACTCGGTGTCCTCCTTCAGCTCCCTCGGCTGATCTGTGTGTGTTTTATGTAGTTGCGATCGTAACGCGCCATTACACATTTGCACCACAACCAGTGTTCCCACGTCCAAAATGGAGGAGGGGAGCAGTGGCGTGCCGAGCTTCTGGATCCTCATCAAGCCTCTTTGCAAGGGATGTGTTTTTGCCACGGCCCACACTGCCTGTTACCATGACAACAAACAGAAATTGCCCTTCTATACGATTTACCCACGTGCTGTTCAACACCGAATCCATTCTCTTCCCTCCTCACTGTGTCAAGAGACAACACGTCTCTGTGTCCGCAGCATCCTCGAGAGTCGGGGGAATACGCTCCAATTGATCTGCTGCTGACAAGTCGAGCGAAACGAATCACATGACTAATTTAGATGTCACTCCGATCACGGCCTTCTTTCGACTCGCCTTCAAGTGCTTTTCATTTGTGAAGGAGCGGAAGGATGAACCGGGGGGCTTTTCGTACACACGTCGCCACCAAGGTACTCATTCCGCTGGATGGCACACATCGCTGTCTGGGGTTCGAACACACAGTCTGGCCCGCGGGGGAGAAAGAGCGAGGTGGAAAGGACACGCTCACCTGTTTGTTTCTACTCATTTTTAATACAGTATCAGATCACAACAATAAAAACTTCAGTAAACTGTGATATCTTCTTGCTTTGTGTGCAGGAAGATTTGCAAGCTAACAAGACGCTTAAGCTTCCAAACTTGTCCCGAGCCGCTGTTGGGCTTTGAGATAAATCCGCTGGAAATGGCTGGTTGTTTGATGTAATGTTGCTTTGATTGCGGATTCCTCTACTTGTCCTTGTGCCTCCCTGCAGCTCAAAAATGGATTGAACACTGTCATGTGTGTCAAGATGTTTTATTGATTGCTTGCTGCTACATTTATGAGCTCCAAGAAAGCCAACTATTGAATTCAATCGATTGAAGCCAGACTAAAACACGTTGACACATCTGAACTTGTTTGACTATTTAAAAGTTGGATGATCACGCCCAGGCTACAGTATTTGATTGGAAAACAAATTTCTCTGCCATGTCTATATATATATACACAGTACATCGATTGAAAATCAAAGCTGCTTTTCTCTGCTCCATCATCTGTGGCAATTGACTTGTATGAGGAGAAGGGAAAGCAAGGTGAGGTGGATAGCATGTTTGGAGAGACAGTTCATCCTAAATCATCTTAAAGAAGTCAATATTTTTAAGTACAGGTTGTTGATGGAAAAAAACATATCTGTTTAAAAAGCGACAGAACATTTTAACGTTTTAAAATTGGCGCAATGACTGAGCCAAACTGCATACTTGTAATATAGGAATTTTAACTCCTTGGGCTCTATTTTCATTCCAACTGTGCACAAGGGCGGAGTTTTTTGTGTGTGCTATTTTTGTAGACTTTTCGCCGGTATGATGATATTGGTGAAAAATGCGGTTTGCTATGGAATGATATGAAATGGTACAGTATTGTGAAATGGCATTGCGTGATGTGGAATAATACTGGAGGAAATGTGCAATATGTTAATGAAAAATGTGGAATGATATTGATATGGATCCATAGTTTGTTTTACTTTAAACTAATTCCATCAAAGCTGCCCGAGCAAGTCACTCACATGGGTTATTTAGCACAGTTTATATACACAGTTTAAACAGTATATAAACAGCAAATCGATCTGTGTTAAATTTCCATGCAGTGTTCGATCAAATATGCAGTAAGCGGCGTTATATTAACACTGTTAAGATTAAAAGTTTCACTGTCAGAATAAATTTCCTTGAATGTTGGGATGGATGTTGGGTGTAGCACTACCTTGAGTGCTAAATTGACCACACCCTCATTTCCGGTGAAGGAGAAACTTTCCAATGTTCCAACGCACTGTCAACATTTCAATAGCGATATATCCCATTGTTGCTGTCAGGAGGGTGTGGCTCAGTGGTAGAGTGGTTGTCTTGCATCCCTGACAGCGTGAGTTCAATCCCAGTCCAGTGTGACTATGTCAAAGTATCATTGAGCAAGATACTGAATCCCCAGTTCCTCCTGATGACATCAGTAGTCAAAATGTAAAACATCTTGAGGTCCTTGTACTGAGAAAAAATGCTATACAAATAAATTACAATTAATCAGAGTAAAGTGTAGTTACATTTAACTTTTTAACACTGACACTAGTGTAAACTCTACATTGACACAAATGTAGAGTACTTTCAACACTACTTAGTGTTTACCAGTGTATATTTTTAGCACTATACAGTGTTGGAGTAACACTGGTTAGGTGTAAAAAAAAAAAAAAGGTGTCAGATTTACACTCAAGTGTTTATATTTATCCACACCAATGAGTGTAAATCTGACACTTTTCAAAGTGTTACTTTTTCACACTTAACCAGTGTTACTCCAACACTGTATAGTGCTAAAAAGCTACACTGTTAAACACTGAGTAGTGTTGAAAGTATTTTATATTTGTGTCAATGTAGAGTTAATTCTGCCAAACTACACGTAACTCTGGTGTTTAAACACTTATAAGTGTATTCCACTCGTGTCAGTGTTAAAAATTTGACTCAAACTACATTTTACTCTAGTAGATGGTACTTCATCTATAAAGCATATTTCTCCTTACAGAGCCCTCAAAGCGCTTTATGTTTTGACTACTGACGACACAGCATCAGGAGCAACTGGAGGTTCCGTATCTTGCTCATGGATACTTCAGCATAGTCACACTGGCCTGAGGTTGAGCCCACGCTCTCAGAGTTGCAAGACTGAACCAAGCCGCCCCAACAAACAACTGCATGTATCGCTATGGAAATGTCTACAACGCGCTGGAAAATGTCACCAGAAATGAGGGTGTCGCTTCTCCAATTTAACAGTCAAGGTAGTGCTATTCTGTCTGACAGTGTGACTTTTTATCCTAACAGTGTTAAAATAACACTGCTTACTGCATATTTGATCGAACACTGGAAATTTAACATTGACGGATTTGCTGTGTATACTGCTTAGGGATATGGCCGAGCTGGAGCAAGTGGCAGTCACCAGCCAATCACAGGGCACGTTGGAGCAACCATTCTTGCTCACATTTACACCTATGGACAATTTAAATGATTAAATTAAGCTAACATTCATGTTGAACATCGAGCCAAGATACAGTACTTAAGTACAGAGATGACTTCACTATTTTATTTATACTCTCCTGATTAACATTTTAACACTGGCGAAGATTTGTGCTCTCTGAGTGGTCCTGTTTACCCTTTCCTTGTTCTGTACAGAGAAGAAGAACATGTTGGAGAGAGCAAAATGATGACAAGTTGTTAATTGACTCAGAGGTTATTATTTTTACACACACAGTTTCATGGGTCCTCTTCAATCTTGCTGGTGCACATATTTAGATGAACATGATTGCTTGGGTTATTTTTTCTGTTTTTTAGTGCATCAGCACAAACATTGGAATGTGCCTTGAAGGCCCACTATGCTATTTAAATGACAAAGTCGTGGTGGAAGGGACTGTGCCCCCCGGGCGGCAGTCCTACAGTAACAGCAAGTCAGACACAGTTGAGAAACAAGCACTGTAATTATTGTTGACATGTTTATTTATACGCATGGAATGCACAATAAAATCACTCCTGTGTGAAATATAAGTAGACGGTGGTACCGTGATTTATGAGTTTATTTCATTCCATGACCAAGCTCTTAACTCAATTTAGGATTATAGTAAATCAATATTCCTTTTTGAAATGAATTGACAACATTTAATCAGTTTCATCATTCCCCCAAAATAACAATATTTGTGTTGGCCAAATGCAGCTCTCAGAGACTGTTGTCATTTTATATTTGTGATCCAGCATAGCAAATGAGTCGCAGTGACCCGTATTTCAGAAATGAAGTTTGGGCATAATAAAAAAGAGCTCAGCTTTCCAATGATATATCAGCTATTCCGCTAGTCATAACATCATTTTTACTCATGACATTATTACAACAGATGAGCTACGTGCCTACAGGTAGGAGGGGACAGAGTCAGCGGCAAGAAAAGCGAAAGACCAAGGATACATACATGCCGGTACATTGTGCTGCACAAGATTGCGTACAACACTAGGGCACTAGGAGTACCCTTTCCCAGGAAAAAATAAAAAATATTTCTGAGGGCTTAATTTCAAATAATATATTTTGTTTACGTTGATGAGATTGGCAAAAAAAAATCTCAAGAAAATCAGTTGAGAAATAAGCAAGTATTGACTTATTATCAATGTCACAAATGGGAAAGTTGCCCCTGCCAACATGGCCACCACATAGGCATGGCAGTTAGCTTGTTATAATCACACTTGTTCTAATAACTGCTTATTTTCATACATTTCTATTAGAATTTTTGCTTTTGTTCTGCTGGGAAATAGGGACCTCAAGGAGGCTATTTTTGGGAGGAATCTCAAAATCGACATTTTCGTCCAAACCATCTATCTATCAACTCAAAACTAATGTTACCGACATTCTGGCTCTTTTGTCGGAACGGATAACATATTAAGGCTTGTTTATGGAAAATCCTGTGGATTCCCGGCCTAATCGTAGCTCATATTTACCAATTTTTTTTTTATATGTACAAAATTAGCAAAAGGCAATTGTCGGTTTTACACTAATACACTGGGGATTCCCCATTTGGATGTCTAAGTTTGACCTCTTGAACCATTATTGCCTCATGTCAGAATCTACCTGTATGACTTCCAACTCGTTTTACTATGATGAGCCACATTTATGCGTTTGTCTTATTCAATAAACTGAAAATTCATTGCAGACTGTGGGTTAACTCCATTGCATCATCTCCATTGATACACACAGATTACAATCCATCTTTCTCATTAGTGAATAATGTATTGAATTGTTTGGACTTAATTCAATATAGACCTATGAGTCTTGAGCAACAGCAAGAGGTTATAAGTGTGAAGTCATCGATCCACTGATTGTCAGTTAATTGAATGTGAACAGTCGGAGTCGGCCAATCCAAGGCCATACAACGAGTAAACATTTCCCCGGGGAAGGTCATGGGCTGTATTCATATAACAGAAGGCCAACTGACATTTGTCTGGATGTAAAAGAAGATTTTACTGCATGTGGAGCAGCAAACACAATTCTTGCTAACGATGCTTCTATTCAGTGTCAGGCATGAGGAGGAGTTGAGCAGGTTTACCTTTTGGGATTTGGCTGATTGGGTTTCAGCGCCTGGCATTGTTCTGTACTGAAGCATTGGGTTTCCATGAAGGAAAATGGTGGACAGCAAGTTAGTTCACTGGCATGGCTCCATCCATGTGACTAGATATTGTTCCATGTCAGGTGTCATTTTACACCTGTGAGTGATGCACTCCTGTTTTGGAAGGCCGAAGTAGACGCTGACTGGAGTAACTGGAGATGAAAGCACACCACTATGTTTTCTCCACTTTTAATATTTACCTTTAAACCAAGACTGATACCAGTTTCTCACAATTGGAATTGTTGGGTGAACAGATGTTTCCTTCTAATTCATTTGTGGTATTTAGGTGAAGAGGTTCACTCTTAATGCAAATGAGTATCAATAAATGATCAAAATGTTCAATTTGTCACAGTGGTACATGATGGGAGGTGTGACAACATAATTTATATCATAAATATACCACCACAAGCACTTTATTTTTGATCCAAATTCACATTCAACTAAGAATGAATGATTTTAGAAAAAACATTATTCTACAGCAAAACAAACAGCCGCTGGTAGTTACTGTTATTATTCCCATGTCAAACATGAGTGATGATTATATGTACTACATATACTAAGATGTCTTTCCCATGGCCTTTGGGTGAAGGTAAGAACTTAAAGTTGCCCAGCTCCACGATGTCTGTCATCTGGCTTGATGGATGAACTGGTGTTTGTCCAAGAGTCAAGTAATTGCACCACGGAAGACCCATTTAAAATATTTAAATGGTGTTCACTGAGGCCTCGGGTTTCAAAAACAAGCGCCGTAAAAGGCCACGGTACAAGAAAACGCTTGGTCACTGAGATAGACGTTCATAAACATGAATCAGCATTTCAACCACAAATGAAAACACTGATTCATGGTAGAAATTAAGATTTGGCTAATTTTGCTAACTAGGAATAGCCTACCTGTTAGGACTCTTTGTATTATTTGGGCGTCAAAGTGTATTGCTACTCTATTTGTGTGTGCTTAACCTGTGTGTGATGGTGCTTGCCTGAGAGTCCTCAAGTGCTCCTCCCTGGTTGGTGGCACGCTTCACTGACTCGACCCTCCAATTGGTGCCAAGGAACAAGATCGGATCATCAAGTGGATTCCGGGAATGTCACCGGTTGCACTGATTATCAGCATTGTGTTAAAAGTGACACCATAGCTTTTTTTTTTCTTTTCTTTTTTTTTCTTTTTGTTTTAATTAAAAGAATACTTGTGTTCACTTTTAACTGCTATTCTAATGTTAGACACTTTGTCTGTAGCAAAACATTTGAATCGGGTCGTAATAATACCTTTTAACTAGGGTCTGGACTTGGTCCTAAAATGCCAATTCGCTGATCGTGCCTACATCAACAAACAAATTCCCGTTGGGTCTGTAACTTAATATTAGTGTTTACGAGGGAAAAAAAAGTTTCCCAGAATTTTTTTTTTTTTTGCCTAAATAGTAGACAAAGACTTATAAAGAGCTTTATCTACACCATACAAAGCATTTCACAAAGCCCTACATTCAATTATTTTAAAAATTATTCAGACACATACTACGTACACATACTAACTACGAAAAAAGTTTTCTCTTAAGTTTCAAATGGCTTACCTTAAGTAGAATCTCGTGTTGCGTTGTGGCCAACGGTAGAATCTGGGTCGGTTATTGCACACTTTGTGTTGTAAAACCGTAGTAAATAATCCTGATGGCAAACATCCTGAAATGCTGGATGGGTTAGTCAGCATGCTACTTGCTAAACTTGCTCGCTTCGGTGACCATAGAGTGTATTAGCATTAGAGCAAGCCTTAGCTTCCTAAAGACCGTACATTTAGTTGCCATCTTGCATGTGTTAGCTCCAGTAAGTTCATTGGAGCTCATGAGTTTTGATGCGGATTGGTTTGTTACAAATATCCAACAATGTCGCTATGATACAAGCCACATGTGTCATTTTATAATCATGGATTTACAGTAAGACCATTCGAGACTTGCTCAACATGGCAGCCACTCAGAGGGAAGGATCTATGTATTGATATATAGGCAGACGTCCGCTTGCTTGAAAATGTATATGGTTTGCTTCCTTATTCTAAAAGTCAGCGTAGACACTTGTTGCGCGGTTGCTGTTGGAACTCAAAAGAGCATCAGGTATGATTTCACGTGTATGGACTCCATACATATTCTATTTTAAGATGCACCAACTGACGTTCCCAGTCTGTAACTGTCAAACCGTCAAAAGTGCACTTGTGCTAATCAGTCAGTTAGCATGTAAAGAAAATGCCGGTTCCGGTGACGTCACACAAGTTGTTACGAATCTGCAAATTATATTTTGGTTATTAATTTGCCACGCTCACTCGGACAAAGTCAGTTTATATTATTAAAATACTAAATAACAAATTATGTATTACGGCTTTTCCCTAACAGAATCAGGACCGACATGGTTGTGTTTGTATGGGATCGTCAGACATGTAATGTAAGCTATTAAATGATCAATAAGCAGGCACACATTTTCTGTTTTAATAAATTAGCGACAGTTGTTTTCTTTTGCATTATTTTTTATGAATTCATGATATTGTTTATTTTGTAAGTTTCAGGAACAGCCATAGATTAAATTTATGTTTTGAGCTTAAACTGCACAGGAAACCCCCAATTGATGATGTGATCATCTGTGCCGTGATACCCAAATTTGACTTCATCACTCTTGATTTTGCTGGAAGTAACATTGAGTTATGAATTTTGTTTTTTACTTCCCATTATTAAAATAACTCGTGTCCAAAATGTATATGACACAAATATGTTTTGGGCCCCCCAAAAAATGTAAGTTGTAGTTAACCATGTCAAATGTGCAAAAAATGTACACCATAAAATAGTTTTAAGAATTTTTATTGAATATATTATATTTTTCTTTGTTCAACATTGCACATAGTCCATTTTCAATCACATCTCATATTGCTGCCTATAAAATGTTGTCAATGTATAAAATCCAGAAGTTAGTGGTCTTAACAAAAAATAGGATAAAGACACAAACTCCAAAGATACAGAAAGAGAGAGAGAGTGTGATAGAGAAGAAGAGTAACTCAAACATACTTCGTTTAAGGATGCATTATTCTTAAAACAAAGCGTCATGCAGATTAAAAGCAAGGCTGGCCAAAACTCACATGGATATTTCTTACACCTCATCTGTAGAAATATTTTACATGTTCATCAATAGTCAGTCGTTCCTTCATGGAGAGTGACGAGACAATGGAATGGACGTTGGCGTATGTGAAGCGGTTACATAATAGCAGCTACAGCTCCAAACACAACCTTGAACCTCAACAAAACACTGACTGACATTGTCACCATAACTGGACAACTTTTCACACGGCCACTGCAAAGTACGGAAGCTTTGCAGCATGCATGCAAACAGCATCTTTGCCGACTGCGTCTGCAGATGATTTGATGATGACCGATGGAGATAACCTGAAAAACGTCAACATGACCCTTTGATGTCCAAACTGTTTATATATGAATACACTTCACTCTTTTTTTTAATACGGTGGCCATCCTTTATCTGATGATTCATGACAAAATCCGCCTCGGCTAACAAAAGCAATTCTAACGTGGCGAAAATGGCGTTGACATGGAAATTCTATTCCCGTCCCGTGTCTTTAATTTCACCTTAAGCTTCGACTCGAATGTGTCAGTGCCGGATGGATGAGTGATGGCTGGTGCCAAGCGTGCTCGCACACAGAGAGCAGCAGCGAGCGGCACCTGCGTTGCTTTGCTCAGGGGCACTCTGACAGCCACGCATTCATTTGCTCCTCACTCTCAGCTAACACACCATGCTGCATGAATGAACATAATCACTCTGACAACCTGCCCTGTGACTGCGTGTGTGTATGTGCGTACGTGTATTTTTTTTCCAACCGCCACACTATATTAACGCTGAGTTATGTTTTTAACATGCCCTTCACCTTTTTGTTTACCATAACAATGTCCTGAAACAAAAAGGCCAATGTGGGAAGTTTTAATTTGATAGGCTGAGAATTTGTTTTGCTGTCGACAATTTCCAAACAATATTTTGCATTCAGTTCATTAGTACACATTTCATTATTTATTGATTATGCTAATAGACATTTTGGCAATGCTGCATTTATTTAGTTAGAGGATCGGAAATTATATTTTTAGTGCAACCTATATAAATAGATTTTACATCATTTTATTTTATTGCCTGTCTGTTGGCATTTGGACATATTAGTGAAGTAAGAGTGCTCAGCAATGTAAAAATAAAAAACGTGATGATTTCTCAAGTCTTAAGCCACCATTAGATGTGTACAAAATGTCACTGGTTCTTGCTTTTTTTCATGTGACGTAAACCAAAATTTATTTGTCAAACTTTGTCAATTTATTTTATTTTTAACTTTTTTTGTAATCCTGATGGATGTATAAGCCCTAATATTTAATTTTAAGTCAACATGACTCCTGTGAAAAATGCCATCATAAAAGCAACGCTAGTGGAAGACTTTTGCTCAGCTCTGTATATACAAGTGCATCTAAATAAATTTGAATATTCAGCAAAAGCTCATTTATTTCAGTTGCTCAATTACAAAAGTTAAAATCATATATTATACAGATCCATTAAACAATGCTTTTCAGAAGGCCAATTACAACCTAATTTCTGCTTTAAAAAGAAAGCATTTTTCAGTTAGTTATTATTTAGTAAATTTGTGTTTTTGCTTAGCTACCATATAAGTTTACTAGGTACCCAATATATGAGTTTGACTTTTTGAATCCAACTCCTGAAAAGAGGTTCAAATTTA
Organism: Vanacampus margaritifer; assembly: GCF_051991255.1. Classification (NCBI taxonomy): domain Eukaryota; kingdom Metazoa; phylum Chordata; class Actinopteri; order Syngnathiformes; family Syngnathidae; genus Vanacampus; species Vanacampus margaritifer. The sequence goes on from NC_135435.1 coordinate 10,601,611, forward strand.
GTGATATGCCTTGTATTTATGCATAATAGATTTGAACATGACTGGGAAAAACACAACAAATAGATCATAGAATATTAAAAAACTATGACGGCGTATTAGGGCCACGTATAAATATATTTATTTTTAGAGGGTGGGGACAATATTCAGAGATTTTTTTTTTGTAAATTTGCGACTGTATAAAGTGGCAAATTTGCGACTTCATTAAGTGGCAGATTTGCGAGAGAAAAACTCAGAAACTTACGAGAAATACATGTAGCTTAGCTATAGTCTACAGTAGTGTGAGGGTTCGTTGGTGGTTAATGGGACACTGTTTATAAAATAAAAAGGCAGGATGGAGACGGATTCATTCTTAATTCAAACTTTACTCGTCATACACGGCAGTAACCAATCAGAAGCTAGCATACTTTAGCTAAATGCAAGTGAATGACAGAGAGCAGCAGATTCGACACATCAACTTAGCTACTTGTACAAAAAAATACCAAAAATGTATGAATGTGTAAATAATAATTCTGGAAACATAACTGTACAAGGAAATATTTATTTTAACAAATTAACTTAAATGCTTGATCCTCAGGATGTGGACCTTCGCAAAGCGAGGCGTCTTTGTGCTTAACATGATATATCCTTATTTGAAAACCCGACCGAAAAGTCAGGCACAAACATCCGAGTAGTACGCTACGTGTATTTAAAAGTTTTTTCTTGCAAATCTGCCACTTTAGAAAGTGGCAAATTTATGTTTTTCCTCGCAAATTTGCCACTTTCTAAACTTCATAAACCCAAGTTTTTTTTCTCGAAGTATTGCCCCCGCCCTCTAAAAATATATATATTTATACGTGGCCTTAATATGCTGTCGTACAAAACATATGTTGGTAAAGATTAAAAATAAATAAACAAACAAATAATGAATACATTTTTTTGCATCCTCTAAAACAGGTATGTCAAACTCAATTTTGTCACAGGTCACTTTGTTGTTACGGCTTACGGTTACGTTATGACGGGTGAAACAGAAATAAACGTTTAATCTTCTGATTGTATTATTACACATACACAACAAATTGACGTATTATTATTATTATCATTATTATTACTAACACATGACATTTTGAAATTTTGATACAGATTTTAGCAAGGATCATGGAACTTGGTGCACATGGTTTGCTTTTAATGGCAACATAAAATGATGTGGTGGCCCCTAGGCCTTGAGTTTGATACCTGTAAAACTCCAAAACAATAACTGTACCACCCCTTGATATGTGATATCTCATGAGCTATTCTGCAACCAGGAAAGTATGCGAGTGAAGTGATGGACTCGTGAATCTTTCAAGTCAGATGGATTCATACACCGCAGCAACATACCAGCAGCAGTGTATGATTGCACATCGCAGGTCTTGCCACCGGGTCCAACCGACCACCGTACCGTAATTGTAGAAGTCATGTCTCAGAATAACCGTAAACTGTGTGTGATGAGCATGGCCTCATTGTCCTCCTGTGGCCGGTGGCTATGACACCTCTGTTATATGTGAACATAGCCTCCGTGTGTTTTCTTGCTGGCGGCCGCCCTCATTAGAAATTCACTTTTATCCTCTCACCTTGTTGCGAGTGTTGTCTGATGGGCCCCACCAGCGTTAGTGTTAACGTGGGAGCCGGCGGCTACCGCGCTCCCATGTGAGGTAGTCATGCATCTGTAGGGGTCGCTAAATATTCTCCGTTATTTCAATTACAAATTGAGGAATTTGCATTCATGGGATGCAATGAATGCAAAATGAGAGGACCAGCCTCTGAAAATGTCTCATTGTGTATTTACTGCTGTTTTGGCCACAGACCTGTCAAACTACAGTACTAGTATTCATGACTACAACCTACTAAACCAATAGTTTATCTTTTATCCAATTTCTGTACTGCTTATTAGAGTAGGGGTTTCCAAACTATGGCCCAGGGGCCATTTGCGACCCGCCAGCGAATTTTCAGCGGCCGACAGCTGTTGGACAACAGGAGGTGAATCATTCATGTTTGTCAAAGGGGAAGGGAGGGGGGCGCCGACATCCAGCGATTGCTATTCGTTGTTCATTGATGAGACAAGGCGCCTGGCAACATGCACTGATTACAACACAGTCAATTTAGGTAAATGGTAACAAGTAACTGAAAGTAGAGTAAAATAGAGTCAAATTCACACTTGGAAGAGAGAAAAATAAGAAATTTTAAAAACACACACACTCAAGGTTAGTGTTAATTTTGTCATCGCACATTTTTTCACCAGACTAAAACTAGACTAGACAATAATAAAACCCTCATTAAAAAAAATGACAACTCGGACTAAATCAGTATGCATTTTCATTGACCAATGAAGATGAGATGAAAATGTACTTAAAAACTGGACTAAAATCTATGGACATTTGAGTTCATGAACAAAAACGAGATGAAAATGTAATGATTTTGTAAAATCTTGTCTCTGCTTATCTGTCACTGTGACGCTGTCATGTGACACACACCCTTTCAAATCTGCAGCTAGCTAGCACAACCCCATGGGACAGACAGGAAGTGGATTCACGGTGAAAGGTAAAAAACAAACCAAAAAAAACTAAATTGTAGTTATAACATAACATTAATCCAACGGCTATAACGCTCCAACAATAATGTTAATCCGATCACTTGTAAGTAATGCTGGCTCATTAACTAGCTCATAGCATGTAGCCATAGTAGCCACTTGTTGATATACTGTAATTGTGTGTGAAGTTGTTTTTCATCAAAACATAGAGAACATTTTATGTGAACATTTAGATCTGAAATGTTCAACCTAACCTGCTGACAAAAAAATATACAGGGGTAAAATTATGTTCCTGACTAAAACGTTGACGGTTTCTGTTGACTAAAGCTAGATGAATACAATTGTTTTCTTGGACTAAAATAGAGACTAGAATGCTAGATTTATAGTTGACTAAAAACGGACTAAATAAAAACGGGATGAGGTTGACTAACTATGATCAAAACTAACAAGCGTAATTGAAACTGGACTAAAACTGAGACTAAATTTAAAAATGGTGGATAAAATTAACATTACTTAAGGGTTGAGGAAAAAACTCACAACTTCAACTCCTGCTGTGTGTTAGTATATCGCTCGTGTCAGCTGGAATCTTTGTAACGCCAAGAGGCCGAAAACAACGTTTTTGGTCTCCTCTTGGATGTAAGCAAGCAGTAGGAGTGGCATAGCTCAGGTGGTAGAGTGGCAGTCTTCCAACCTGAAGGTCAAGCCTTGTGTAACTTTTTATTTCACTCTCTTCCAAGTGTAAATTTTACTCTAGTTAGAGTGTGACCTAATAGACTCAATTTAGAGTAAAAATTACTCAGAATTTACTGTGTAGTCATCAACAGGGGGGGCTGGTGGTTCATTTTCATGTTGCATCTGTTGTATGACTAATAAAATGACTCTTTAAATTACAATTGCGAGTAAATATGATTTAATTTTAGAAGCAGAAATAGTTTTTGTCCACATTTTGCTGTCAATGTTTCATTTTTGAACATACCACATTAATTATCCACAAGTATCTTTTTAAAAATTAATCATCTTACTACAGTTTGCTCTTGTTTAAGTTTTGAATGTTGAGATGTGATTCAGGTGCTGTTCAGTGCAGGGGTGGATCTAGTCTACCCCACACATAATCTTGAAAAATTCCTGATTATTTGCCTTATCACCATTAACAGAAAGCTACTATTGTAGCAGTTTAGCAAATTCACCAAGAATTACAAACAATTTACAGTATAATAGCTTACTTGATTGATTTTAGTGTGTTGAAGAGTCGAAAATTTTTAAAGTGGCTCATGTCATTCCATTTTTCTGTATGCGACCCTCAAACCAAAAAGTTTGGACACCCCTGATTTTGCATCTTCACTGAACCTACCCTGCATGTTTTTGGAATGTTGAGAACATCCACACAAGCACTGGATTCCAAAGCATGGATTTAAACCCCCAAACTGAGAACTATGAGTCAGTGGTGCTAACCGCTGCCCCACCATGCTGCTGCCTTTTTATTTTTGGATTCATAAAACTTTAATTATCTATTATTTTTTCTGCAGCAATAGTTTTTTTTTTTTTTTTTTTAACTCAGTGAATTTGTAGAGTATTTAATTTTGAATTTAAGGGCCGGTGTCTTCTCACTTTTTTTCCAGCAACCTTTATACATGTGTGCAAACCCTTACAGACAACCACAACACACTCCACAAATACTATTTTAGATATGTCATATACTCTACAATACTATCCCTGAAAAATATGACTTTTAATATTTGGTTGAATATTCTACTGCTCAAAGACGATTGTAACATTATTCCTGTAATGTATTTAGTGTTTGGGTAACACGACCCAATACCATAAACAAGCTTTGAAACATCCACGGTTAGTACAAACTATGATTTTTTTTTCTGTCATCACTCTTCTTTTTTTTATTCTGGATGACATTTCCACATGCATAATGTGCTGTTATTGCGGGTTAGGACCTTTTCTAATTAGTTACGCAAGTCTTTCAATCGGCTGTAAAATGTTGATTAATGTTGTAGTTCTCTAATGTGCCGACAAAAGCAGATTTAAGGGACCGTGTCATGGCTAGTTGACATAACCGTAGCCTCGAACCACGTTCATTATTTTAATTAATAGCCTGCTTAAGGAAGTGGGTCAGAGACGGTCCAGTTAAACGGATTCCTTTCCTTCTCCTCTGGTGCTGTTTGATGCGAGGTGACTGGAGGTGTTGACTTCAACACTATCAAGGCTCACTCTCATTTGCCAGGAATACACAAGCAGTTGTTTTTTTTAATCCAGCCAGAAAGACTTTACTATTTGGTGCAAACATTTGCCTTATGCTGAAATGCTTGCTTGGAAAGACAACAATAAGTCTGTGCAAATGCTGCATTCAAGACTGTTAGGATGTTGGAAAGTTCCCTCTTGGAAATGAAAAGCTCAATTTCAGTGAGTACTTTATGAAGTACAGATAAAAAACAAAAAAACAATGCTAACATACCATTGTGAATTATTGTCTGTCTGTGGTCTCTTCCGACACAGGAACGACTCAAAACGGTGTCCTAATTCACTTTGCATAGTCAGAGGTCAGAAATTTCCAACTTCTGAGTTCTTGGGAATGCAGCATATGCATACAACAAGTGTCCCAATAATCTACAGTACATAATGCTTGTTGTTTATCAGTTAGTATTTTGAGAGTAAATACTATAAGTAAACATTTCCAAGGAAAGTTACACTTTACCCCCCCACAATATTATCAAATTCACGTCTGCTTAGTTGATTGATATTCTCATATTATAAAGGCCATAGAGTGGATATTATTCAAGAGTTGACAAAGATATGACTGAATCTAATCTCATTGATTATGTTTACACGCAGTCGATATTGGGGTTAAAGGGATACTTGACTCATTGAGCCATTTTCAGCAGTAAAAAGTTTATATTTTGTCCAGAATTAATTTGATAACTTCATTATTTTTCATGTACAATTAATACCTTTGAAACACATTTTTCCACTTGCTGTCCACTGAAGATGACATCACCTGTGATGAGGCAATAGGTAACGACCAATCACGGCTTACCTGTTTTCTGGGTTTGGTTAAAAACTGAGCCATGATTGGTCTTTAACTGTTTCGTCAGTACAGGTGATGCCATCTTCAGTCGACAGATAGTGGCAATATTAGTTTTTAAAGGTATTAATTGTTCTTTTTTTCCTTTTCAAATTCTGGTTTCTGAAACAATCGGAACAGCCCGTTTGTATGTGTTAGCAAACAGTGTTACTCCCATATAAATATCCCAGTCCAAACATACATTTCCGCTTTTAAATTTCTACGGTTGATAAAAGACTAGATTATATTCATGTGACTCACCACACTAATAAACTAATAGGTTTCTCCCTCGCTCCCAAAATGTGGTTCTGTGCTGCGTCGCCATGTTTGTTTACCTCTGCATGCGTGTTTCCGCAAACCCATTTAGGTGTGAATATCTTACATGCACACACTGTGGCATTTTTGCATGTGCAGAACACAAACCAAGGTTCCATTCAATGGAGGTACCCCGATTGCGTTTATATGACCAAACATTTGGGTTCGAGAAGGGGTACCCCAGGGATCTTATTCGGGTTATTGTGCATTTTTACATGGATTTTCAAAACCCAAATATTGTCAATATTCGGGTTTTGAAAGGGTTATTAACTCATTCACTGCCATTGACGGCTATAGACGTCAAAAATTCATTTGAACTATTTCTATTAGTTTCACATTTTTTTCCACTTTTGTTAACAAGAGTATGAAAACTTAGAAAAAAATGTATTGTACATTTAGAACAGACACAAAATGTGATTAGTCATGAGTAAACTATTGAAGTAATGCCATTTATTACAATTAAAAAATATATTCGTCTGAAGCCTCAAATATTTTAATATTTTCTTTTTTGTTTAATTACTTAATTATTAAGATTAATCATGAATTTTATATCTGTTCTAAATGTACAATACATTTTTCCTAGGTTTTCATACTTTTGTTAACAAAAGCGAAACTAATAGAAATAGTTTAAATGAATTTTTGACGTCTATAGCCGTCAATAGCAGTGAATGAGTTAATTGCATGTAAACATAGTCATTGTAGACACTTAAAAGCATGATCAACAAGATTCTCCTAACTTGTAGCATGACACAATTTGTTTACATCACTCCCTAAAAACTTTTCCTATGCTATAATTTCAGACAAGAAACAACTGTGTCAATTTTAATCCCGTCATTCTGCTGTTAAACCAACTAAAGTGACAGCATAAACGGTAAATCTATTTCCCATTAAAAACATCCTCCTTGTAGGGTAATTTACAACAACAACCACTGACATCAAGTGTAAAACTACTGTGGCTATCCTGTATGGTTACAAGTTTTTACGACACGCTGGAAACCCCAGGAACATTCAGTGAAGAACTTTTCCCTCCCGCAGATACAAGCGGCGAGGTAATTACAGATATAAATTGTTCAAATAAAGAGCAGTAGTGTGTACTTTGGATTTTCTGTAAAAGAGGGAAAATACTTTTAAAAAGATATTGGGCTCTAAATCCAGGCTTCTTGAGTGCCAGTATCATTAACACAGTATGTAAAATAATGCCAAATACAACTGAAGATACAGACAGTTAATAATGCAAAACAGGCATGTGCGCGAGAACAGCATCAGAGAGGTAAGAGGCAATTCGACTCCTCAGTGCCCAAACAACATTAGCAATGTCGTGTTTTCAAATAATGACTCTTTGATGGGCGGAAATAAATAAATAAAAATACAAACAGAAATTAGGCGAGTGAGAGCAGCGTTCACAACAACATGAGCAACATGATCGCATCAGTGAGGGCAAAACAAACACCGATGATGATTATTATGATGGATGCTCGTATAACAGTCAAATCAAGTTTGAAAGTCTCAAATGATTCCGCAACACATCTCAGGACACACAAGTAGAAACGTCTGCTATTTACATTGTCTCCTATTGGGTGTGTATCTATAACACAACATCTGAGCAGCACAACATACAATAAATTCAGGGTTTCACCTTTGGTTATGTATTTATCAAGGCTAGGTTTAAAAAAATAGAGAACACACGTTCATGTTACTTTGCATACACTTAAAAGTGGAAACAAGTCAACAAAGCAGCTGGTCCATTTGTTGTTTTGCATCTGAGAGCAACCTAAGGTGTATTATTGTCTTTAAGAGAGGGAATCTTGGCTATAGTACTGTCGGCTTCCATCCATCACCGGGGATAGAAGGTGTGTGGCAGATATTTATGCTCGAGTTTATGTGCCTGACATCTTTGTTTTAGTGAGAGTGGACGTTAATGTGCTTGACAAAGTGATACCAATTTATCTTCCAGCCCTAAAAACGATTGATCAATGAGAATTTGAATGTTAGGACACGACTTGGACGAGGAGAATCTTTGTTGCCAGCTTTGGAGCAACACAGGTTAGCCTTGTTTGAATGACAATATGAAAGAAGATCAGCTGACTGCACATAGGCAGAGCGACAACGTACCGTAATAACGCTGACCTAAAACCTCCTGAACCCAACTGTTATTCTCTAGCATATGACAATGTTCACTACGACGTCGTATATACAGTGTTCCCTTGCTATAACGCGGTTCACTTTTTGCGGCCGCGCTGTATCGCAGATTTTTTTTAAGTGTAATTTTGTGTGTTTATTTATTTATTTTTTTTACAGTAATGTACCTATTTTATAAAATTTAGGAAGGTTTGAACATTGAGAATGTTTAAATAAGAAAAATTGAAATGCCTCGATGAGAAAAGTGTATAAACTGTGTGGTGCGGCGTTTTAGAGCCTTAAAACATTTATAACAAATGTAAAACATAAAGCTAACTACTTCGCGGATTTCACTTATTGCGGGTCATTTTTGGAACCTAACCCCAGCGGAAAACTAGGGAACACTGCATACATATTTTGTTTTCACAGGGAGGGTAATATCCCGAGAAAAAACTCGCAAATTTGCCACTTAATAAAGTGGGAAATTATAAAGTAGCAAATTTGCAAGAAAAAAACTCAAACTTACGATAAATACACGTAGCGTAGCTATAGTCTAATGCAGGGGTGTCAAACTCATATTAACTCAGTGGCCGCATGGAGGAAAATATATTACCAAGTGGGCCGAATCTGTAAAAATAATGGTATATAACTTAAAAACAATTGCCGTCTATTATACGCAGATTTTCTCTATTTGTGGGTCAGCCCTAAATTACGGAGCTCAACTGTAATCGTATTGTTCCCCCCCAAAAAAACACGAATGCAAATGGGACGTGGCAACACTTTGCCTGTATGAGTTCTGGACGTGTTAAATCTACCTGTTTTGCATATATCTTGTTCCCAGAATGCATTGTGTGGCGCAGTTGATGAAGTTATAAGGACGCTAATGTCATATGTATTTGTGTTACCAGTAATTTAATTTGTGTCGTATTTAACACGTTTATGTCTGTCTATGATTTATTTTTTATTTTTTTAAACAAACAGTAACTTTAGCTTGTGTGTAAAATAATGACATCTAGGATGATTCTGTGTACAAGTTGCATTGCTTATCTGAGGACTGCTTCTGAAATTACGAATTACGACCGGCTGATTAATTGGTCTGACATTACAATTTATTTTTTATTTTCCAAAATCATCTCGTGGCCCGGATTAAACCCATATGCAGGCCTGATCCGGCCTGCGGGCCGTATGTTTGACACCCTTGGTCTAATGTGAGGATTCGTTGGTGGTTAATGGGGCACTGTTTATATAATGAAAAGGCTGAATGGAGATGGATTCATTCTTAATTTAAACTTTACTCGTTAAACACGGCAGCTAGAGCGACAACACTTCCTGATCACCAGCTGACTAAACACTAACCAATCAGAAGCTAGCATACTTTAGGTAAATGCTAGTGAATGACGGAGAACGGCAGATTCAACACATCAACTTATTTACTGCTACAAAAAAATAATAATAATAAAATGTATGAATGTGTAAATAATAATTCTGGAAACATAAATGTACACGTAAATAAACATTTTAACAAATTAATTTAAATGCTTGAGCTTCAGGGTGTGGACCTTTGCAAAGCGAGGCGTCTTTATCGCTGGCCGTACACAATGCTTCAAAGAGGGAATGCTAAACATCATATGGTTAATCTTTGCTAAAGCAATTACTAACTCCTTATTTGAAAACCTGACTGTAAAGTATTGGCACAAACATCCGAATAGTACGCTACGTGTATTTCTCTTAAGTTTCTGAGTTTTTTTCTCGCAAATCTGCCACTTTATAAACTAACATCTAACCACAAAGTTTTTTCTTGAAATATTGCCCCCACCCTCTAATATATATATATATATATATATATATATATATATATATATATATATATATATATATATATATATATATATATATATATATATATACATGGCCCTAATACGCCGTTTTTCCGTTTTTTCCACATGTAAAGAAAACATGGTAGTGTAAGTCTTGTCATAGCATCGCTTCATATATGTGGTAATTAAGGCAATCATTCTGGGCCACGGTTTATTCATTTATTCCATCCTGAAGGGTTTGTTTACCTATTTCAGAAAGTAGTAGTTCCACCCCCACATGCCCCCCTTGTTGTTGAGTCCCCTCCAGCTGTTGTCCCTTCGTCACAGTCCACTCAGAGCCACCATCGCGGTCACAACATTGTGTTGGTTCTCTGCCACTTCCAGAGATGCTGAGTTTACGCCCTGTAACTGGCAGAGCTGCAACACACAAACACAGGAGACAAACAGGGAAAATCTTTTGAAATATACTCAACAACATTCTTGTGACAATTATGCCGCAGGTTGTGCTTCAGCTTTCAACTTCACGTCGCCGCCACGCTCATTAGCTGCTAGCTCACACGTGAGCACAGCGCGAGCTTGGAATCATTGTTTGAATGAAGCTTTAAAAACAACCACAAAACCGAGTGGAGGGCTCTTTCTAATCGGGGGAGGTAGTGTTTTGAAATAGCTTTGAATAAAATATCATGGAATTATACTGTATATACTGTAGCAGATGGTTTACAAATACACTGCTATAATATATGTGACAAAAAATATAAAATTCAACTCCCCCAAATTCTTTACAATAATGTGTTCAATGCCCTAGAAGTCTTAACGTGGTTTTCTGATTAATATTCATTTGTGGCATATAAATTGAGCAGCAAAATCAACTCATTGTTATCCATGTCATTGTCAGGGGCGGCCATTTTGCTACTTGCTGTCAGCTGAAAATGACATCTCAGTTGTTAAGGGCTCAGGTAACAGCCAATCGCAGCTGAGCTTTAGAATACAGGTGAGCCGTGATTGGCCATTACCGGAGGCATGAGCAACTGTGATGTCATTTTCAGTCGACAGCAAGTGACAAAATGACCGCCCATGGAGATGGATAAATACAGGTAGATTTGGATGCTTAACTCATATTACGCAAACACAATATTAATCCGAATACTGTGTTTAAAATAGGGGAGCTTCATAGAACAAATTGTAGAGAGAAAAAAAAAGAGTTGAATTCCCTTTTAAAGCAAATGTGTCAAACTCAATTTTGTTGTGGACCATTTAGTAGTAGTTATCATTCTAGTTAATACAGCTGCACTAAATTAAACACTCATCATGGTTTAGTTTTTCTTTTAAATGATTGAGTGACATCTCAATTTTGCTGCATGTACTTAATGACATCATGCTATAATGAGCCAGACAGGAGCATGGCAATTAAGTGCTGTAATTACAGATGTGGTTTTAACTCATTCACTGCCATTGACGGCTTTGGACGTCAAAAATTCATTTGAACTATTTCTGTTAGTTTAAATTTTTTTCCACTTTTAACAAGAGTATGAAGACCTAGAAAAAAGTATTTTTTGTACATTTAGAACAGATATAAAATGTGTGATTAATCGTAAGTTAACTTTTGAAGTCATGTGATTAATTACAATTAAAACTTTTAATCGGCTGACGACCTAATTTATAATCATCTTTTTTCTTTTTTTAAATGATCTTTTTTTCAAAAACCTGATTTTTAATAATCTATTCTTTTCTTTTCTTTTTTAAATAATCTTCTTTCAAAAAAAGAAAAGATTATTAAAATTAGGGCGTTAGGCGATTATATTTTTTATTTGTAATTAATCGCATGACTTTAATAGTTAACTCATGAGTAATCACAAATTTTATATCTGGTCTAAATGTACAATAAAAAAATTCATGCTCTTGTTAACAAAAGTGGGAAAAAATGTTTAACTAATAGAAATAGTTAAAATTAGTTTTTGACGTCTATAGCCGTCAATGGCAGTGAATGAGTTAAAAAGCAGACATAAGGTACAAGCAGGTCCTTATTGCAATCACCAATCTATGCTAATGAAGTTGTAAAGCCATCATTATAGTAAATACTTACATATATTAAAAAAAAACGGTTCCAGGCCATGACTATAAAACAATCAAAAGCAAGTAACTATATAAAGGTATGAGTGTGACTTTTTGTGCCACGGTACCATCACCCTGTAGATAAAAGCATCCATTTGTAGTCCTGACATAGCATTTCATTCTAAGTGAATAAGCAACAAACACAATCATAGCTACAAATACAGGTTGTGTGCTCTAAAAGCAACATAATAGACTGGACAAAGCTTTAAAAAGCACAAAATATCTGCTCCAAAAAAGAACCATCACTTAAAAATAAAAAAAATAGTAACCAACAGAGACTTGCCTCTGTGCAGCTGTGTTGTTTATAATATTGATTTTGTTCCAGTTATTTCCTTTCCTTTCTGTTTCTTGGTCTTGAACATAGCGAGGAAGAATTGCTCCATTAAAGAGGTGTGTGCCTATTAAAATACAGACTATAAAGAGGCTTCCAAACAGAGCAGCTGTACAATTCTCCACCTCAGTAATTTGAGGATTTCCACATCGTCTCAGAGGAGCAGGAAACATTTTGTATGCAATCATAGCTGCAGTTGCAACAAGACAATTAGCGCTACATACGGAGCCTTTTGCCTAATTCCCCTTTTAGGATTTGAGTGCAGAAGCGGTGTTTGTTGTGGTTGCTGTCCACATAGGATTGAGTCCTTGCCATTTGGAACATTTAATAGATCTCTTTCAGGAAATATTTTCCCCAAGTAGGTACTAATCATTTAAAATGTATATCTCACACCTATCGTAACCAACGTTCTTCAAATTCTTCAAGAATAATTTCATTTTCTGATAGCAAAAGCTCCACAGATGTGACTTTACAGTCTGATCTGATGGCAACACATTGTGTGCATTCGTTTTTCTAATGAGTGTCCTTTAAAATTAAAATGAGTCATTTGTCGTTCACTTTGGAGCAGGGAAATGATTTGAACACAGTTTATGGACGATGGCCAGTATCTGCCAGATTTCAAATGTTTCCCAAAGCAGATTGCTAGCCAAAATGTTCTCATTGAAAATTTTGTAGCTTATTTTAGTATCATGCTCACAATCTTTCATTCATTCATTTCAACCCGGAGTGGGAATTTTGTCGGCGGTTGCTTTCATTGATGAAATATGAGGTCAGATTTACACTACAAGGATCAACTGACGCAATTCCAGATGTTTTCCTCTCAAGGGGCCCAATTTGGATATGTGCTACAGCAGTGTAATGAGAAAAAAAAATGTCGGTAATTCTAAATGTGGAAACAAATCTGATGTGGATTGCATAACTGCCAATGTGAGTACAGCGTGTAGGCAGATTGTCAACGCCAGTTTGACCATATTTGACTCCTTTACTGCCATTGCCAATTATACTTCTCAATTACTGTAAAATCAAATAATACAATTGTTTTTGTCACAAAAAAAAGGATCCAAAATCGAGTGGGTATTATACAGGGGGCTTAATAAGAGACAAAAAAAATTCACATTGTTTAGACATTTATCAGTGCCTAGGCGGTACCTAGTGGTTGCAAAAAAAATTTAAATAAAATCACTGTATAGAGAGAAATTAACTGCTTTTTAAGGGTGATTTTCATTGGAGGAGAGAACATAGTTTGGGTGTGGGCATATAATACATGGGTGTGTGTTATTCAATACGTTTTTCAATAGGGATGGATGGGGTTCGGGGAGCATCTGATGCTGCACCAATGTCATTTTCAATCTACTACACATTTTGCGAGTCCACTAGAAGAAACGGTGACCTTTGTTCTAGGGTTAGGTATCCATTTAAATGTCCTCAATAGATTCAATTTTGATTCACAAAGAGTTCAGTTCGATTTAGATTTGTTTTCAATTTAATTTGATTCACTTTAATTCAATTAGATATTAATTAATGATGAAACATCAATTCTTCTTAAATATCAAGGATGTCCTTGATAAAAACTCCACAAACATTAAATTCCAAATTACAGAGGCAGTAACTGGTTAAATTATTTAGTTTATTGATGATGATGATGAAACTAACACATATTATAATCACCTAAGTGTCACGCAAACATTGACATCAGCAAGGATAAGATGAAAATGTTTTCATAATTCTATTCAATCATTGTTAATTCAGGGTGACACAAAAAAAGGGAACTTTTTAACAATCCAACAAAACCAAGAGTGATGAAAGAAAAATATTTTATTCATAGTAATTGAAACCTTAAAAAATGCCATTTACAATCAAACAATGATGGAATCCCAGCTCTCCCAGCTGAGATGTTGCAGCGGTCAATGAGGAATCTCAACAGCAGATTTCAAAGGATTCGTACAGGAGGATGTCATCTAAAAATAAAGAAAATTCCTACATTAATTCTTAAATGGTATGTTTTAAGGTTTTAATTCCTATGAATAAAATATTTTTCCTCCATCACTCTTGGTTTTATTGGATTGTTAACTCATTCACTGCCATTGACGGCTATAAACGTCAAAAAATCATTTGAGCTATTTCTATTAGTTTAACATTTTTTTTCCACTTTTTTTTAACAAGAGTATGAAAATGTACATTTAGAACAGATATAAAATGTGTGATTAATTATGAGTTAACTAATGAAGTCATGCGATTAATTACAATAAAAAAAATATAATCGCCTGACGAGATGATTATTACAAATTAGGGGCGTCAGACGATTACAATTTTTACTCGTAATTAATCGCATGACTTCACTAGTTAACTCATAATTAATCACAAATTTTATATCTGTTCTAAATGTACAATAAAAATATATAGGTTTTCATACTCTTGTTAACAAAAATAGAAAAAAATGCTAAACTAATAGAAATACTTAAAATGATTTTTTTGTCGTCTATAACTGTCAATGGCAGTGAATGAGTTAAAAAGTTCCCGATTTGTGTGTGTGTGTGTGTGTCACCCTGTATAAATTAAAAATATTCTGAAATGTCTTAAAGTGCAAAACTTCAGGTCTTTCATAAATGTGAATTTCAAGAAAACAATAAAATACCAGTAAAATGGCTTTAAAATTATATTTTCTTACGAATTTATGGGAAAGAGAGATATTTAAAAAATCGATTAATGTTTTATGAATTGATGTCAGGCTCAAAAAGGAACATCGATTTCGATATTGATTATTCGATTTTTTAAACCCAGCCCTACTTTGTTCTACCACTGATTATAATAGAACGGGAAAAGGAAGAACCAAACTATTTTTTTTTTTCTTGGTGAAATGAGTCCATTCTTTCAAATGGTAAATTAAACGCAGCGTATATATAATCACTGAACACAATATCATGCGGGTTTTGAAAATGTCAAAACGCTCTAAAATGGCTGGCTGCCTGTGACCTGATTAGTGGCATACTTTGTAATATACGAAACCATGTCCACCCAAACAACGCAAATACAGTGTCAACATTGAAAACTACTCACTCACTGTTAAAAATAACTATAAGCAGACCATTAAATATCATGTAAATATGGTGCATCAGAAGTATGTAGATCTTTTTTTTTTTTTTTTTAAGTGTGAATGTAGTTTAAGTGTGAAAGTTTGTTTCTATTTGACCTACGATTGTCTGGTAAACCATTTACCCATATTGGAGTCCAAGTCAGCTGGGATTAGGATTTTTTTCATGTAGACTACACATATAATTGGCTCCATACAGATAAAACATGTAACCACCAATTATCACACACACACACAGTTCCGTGATTGCAGCAGTAAGGTTTGTCTCATTAGTATTCTTTGCTGTTGAATTCTGGTCAGGTTGCCACGTTTCACTACATTTCCACTTCTTGCCATTCAGCAAGATGTTGAACAGGATTAGGGGCAGCCCACAGAGTTGTAGCACCCAGTCTGGAAAGGTTCATTTTGGATTGTCACCAATTTGCATGTGCGCGCTATGTGAGGCTTCTCCCCAAAGACTCGGTAATCTAGTACACACGGCAGTCCGGCCCAATCTATCAGACAGCTGCCACTCAATTAGTCTTTCAGGGCAATAAAGTACCAGTGGTAGATAATTACAACTGTAATGAGGAATCCCTCAGACGTTAGACGTTTAAAGAAATGCAGCAGTAGTGAGGTTAGAAATCCACATCATAATGAGGAACAGGTTCAACATTAAAATATGAAAATAGAATTATAATCATGTCTGTTTTGTGCATGTTTTATATATAAAAACCCAGCAGGATGATGAAGATACTTTTTTTTCCCTTTCTCATACCAATATGCTGAATTTCCTTAGCAATGCAGCCACTAAATGAAGGCCATGTATCCTCCTCCGCGCACATCTCCGTGGGCAACTGACTGGCGTGGTGTAGCAATGCAGTCATGAATCAGTGCAGCGCGTCATTGTTATTGCGGGATATTGCACAGCATTGACCTCGGTTTCCATTGCTCGGTGTTTGACTGTGTATATTCTTTCTAATATGTCACGGCGCAGCAATAGACGGATGAGAAGAGCTGAGAGTAAACAAGAGGCTTATTGTTATAAGATTACAAAGCCAATTTGTTTGTACGTAATGAAATGAAAAGTGTTCACAAATATGTATTTTTGGTGTTTTAACATGTAGGGGAGAGTGGGGCTTGTTGTCACATGGGTAAGTTGTCACATTTCAATTCTCTTCTCCACAGTCAAGCATCTTCAGTTATTTTTCTGATTTAAGCTAACCTTTACTGGACGTAGCATTAGCAAACATGGTAGTTTTGAGGTTTGTTGTCGCATGTGTCATGTATGTGTCATGTATGTTTTTGTTCTTTGTTTGAAATTGTACAGAACCCAAAAATGTGCTCACTTAACCATAGCACTGTGTACAAAGCCAATTTGTTTGCACATAATGAAATGAAAAGTGTTCCCAAATATGTATTTTTGGTGTTTTAACATGTAGGGGAGAGTGGGGCTTGCTGTCACATGGGTAAGTTGTCACATTTCAATTCTCTTCTCCATCAGAGGGCGCAACTACAAAGTGGATTACTAGTTTTATTACTTTGGATCCTATTTGATAAAAGAAGCAAATAGTGAGCTGAGATGTGTGTCAATTAATCATTTAGCATAATGTACAAAGTACAAAATGCTACCTTTATATATTTTAAAACACGCATCTTCCAGATTAAAATCCTAGCAGTGATACATGTGGACTTGATAGAGGACAGAGTCAAGCATCTTGCCATACTTCTGTTATTTTTCTGATTTAAGCTAACCTTTACTGGACGTAGCATTAGCAAACATGGTCGTTTTGAGGTTTGTTGTTGCATGTGTCGTGTGCAAAGAATGGATCAATGGAAATCGGTTTATGTATGCACTGCAGGAATTGCCAATTGGATGATGAGTCTGACAAGTGAGGAAATTAATTTGTCATCCTCTAGTTGTTGTTGGAACAATGTCCACGTTTCAGGACTGGATAAGTTTCATGATGAAGCGGTGCTTTCTTTTTTTTGTGATTTAATTCAATCTTTACATTTTTCAGTTTAACCAAGGTAAAACAGGCATTTGAGGCTGAGAGCCGTGACCTACATGGCGGCAATTCCTGAATCCAGTGCATGTTGTATAATATTTCATGTTAAAGTTCATTCATTGGCTCTATGTTCTACAAATTTTTCAACCTCAGTGATAAAAAAATTCTGTGGATGACTTAAATCTTCACTTTCAAGTAAAAAAAAAAAAAAAGGAGAATAGGAATAATTTTGGACTTGTGTTATTAGTAGCACTGTCAAAATTAAAGCGTTAAATCATTGCTTAATCACAAAAAATGATGGCATTAAGTATTAACATACTATTAATTTTAACCGTAGATGATCTTTTAGCTTGACAGCGGATGCTTACGTTAAAAGGTACCGCAGGTTGTGTTTGAACAATAAACAAAACTACATGCATTAAAGTAAAGCATTTAATAAATGTTTTTGTATGACATTCGGAATATTTGTTCATGTCTAACTATTGGGGTAAAAAAAAATATATATATATATATATATATTTTTTTTTTTTTAAATTATGCTAGTGACTTGCTGATTAGAAAAGGAGGATGAGGTATTAGGTTTTAGGTGAACTAATGAATACACACTCACACACACGCACACACACACACACACACACACACACACACACACACACGCACATACTCACCCACATACAAAATAAAAATTAATTAAAAAAAATAAATTAAAAAAGAGAGCAATGATGATGACATGTCAAATTGGTAAAATTACCGAATGAAAAATACTGAGCTCACCAGAAATTTAAAAATATATATATTTAAAAAAAGGAAAAAATATAAAAATTTAAAAAAGGAGGATGAGCGTGTGCACTGCAGTGGATCAAACAATATTGAAGATGTCCTCATAACATTAAATATCTAAAGAATTAACACATAACAGGTGCTCTTCAAATTTGGTGGGCAAAAATGTTGATATAAAAGCCTTTTTAATTAAGTGATTAATCAAAAATTCTAAAATGTGATTAATCTGATTAAAAATGTAATAGTTTGACCGCTTTATTTATTAGGTTCAAAATCCAGTGTGACATTTTACCCCGTACAGTGAGACAACTTACCTAATGGTGGGGCAACATGTTCACATTCTCTATTTTATTGCTTTTAATGCTGTATTGGCACAAAATATTAAAATGAAATGAATACAAAAATATATAGACCTGAGACTTTGGTCTATTGTCTGTTACATATTTTGATGATATATGATATATTAATTCCAAGATATATATGAGTGTAAAAACTGTGACATCAAGCCAAACCTTATCTTTGGCATCTGATTTTTAAAATGTATTCACAAAATGCCTGCACCCAAATGCACACAGCCTCCAATTCAATTTGATAGATCAATAAAATCAGTATTTTTAAGTACAAAATGCTATTTTCTTCCTTATAAACTACTATGTATAAATTAGTGCAGTCAAAGTTAAAGCGTTAACTGATTAATTATTCATAAAAAAATTATCGCATTAATCATGAATTAACGCAAATTAATCGCACTATTAATTTTGACCATAGATTATCCTTTAGCGTGACAGCGGATGGCTACGTTCAAGGTAGCACAGGTTGTGTTTGAGCAATAAACATTATTACATGCATTAACTCATTCACTGCCATTGACAGCTATAGATGTCAAAAATTTATTTGAACTATTTCTTATTAGTTTAACATATTTTTCCATTTTTGTTAACAAGAGTATAAAAACCTAGATTTTTTTGTACATTTAGAACATATATATATATGTATGTATAGATTAATCGTGAGTTAACTAGTGAAGTCATGCGATTAATTATGATTAAAAAAATTTTAATTTTTAATAATCTTTTTTTGTTCTTTTCTTTTTTTTAATATATTTTTTAAAATTTTAATAATATTTTTTTTATATATATAAGGAAAAGATTATACAAAATTAGGGGCGCCGGGCGATTACAATTTTTCGCATGACTTTACTAGTTAACTCACGATAAATCACAGATTTTATATCTGTTCTAATACAATTTTAAAAAATCTAGGTTTTCATACTCTTGCTAACAGAATTGGGAAAAAATGTTAAACTAATAGAAATAGTTCAAATGAATTTTTTACGTCTATAGCCATCAATGGCAGTGAATGAGTTAAAGTAATTTTTTTCCATTTTAAATTATGCAAGTAATCAACTAATTAGAAAAAGAGGAGGATGAGCGTGTGAAGTTGATAAAAAATGTTGAAGACTTCCTTATAACAAAACTCTTTCACTGCCAGACGTTTTCAGAAACGGGATGTCGCCAGTGCCAGCCGATTTAAGCATTTTGACTGATCTTTCAAGGTCCACAGAAAATGTTGTGTTTGGACTATGGAAACACACATACTACCAAATAAAAGATTGAACTCTCATCTTTCATCAGAAAAAAAGTTTGTTTCTACCTTATTCCATTCTTCAGTAATCAACAATAGAAAATGGTTACTTTCACCGAAATTCTCTGTTTTGAAACAAAAAACGGAGAAAAAGAGCTTTTTGTGAAACGATGTTATTTCATGCACTCTAGTGAATTCTACACTTCTTTTTGTCCATGAATGATGCCACAAACACCTAAATAGTGCTTTACTTCTGTAAAACGCTTTCACCAACAATGAAAAAGTGTTTTTAGATTGCAAAATACGTTTATTTCCATTCAACAGTGTAACAATTTGACAAAACAATTTCGCAAACTATTTACAAATGTGTGCAACTGTGGTACTACTTACAATTATGTGGATGTTTCAAATACAGTTTTTCTTTTTGTAACGCTCTCCTGCGTGCAAGGAGACGCCGCTGGACTCGCACAACAGTTTACTTTCACTTTGTCCGTTTCGCGTGCAAACGTTACACTTTCTTGACCGCCTTTTTTTCCGGGGAATAAATAGCAAGTAGCAGACTGTACACACTCCTCCGATGAATATGCATTGGACTCGGGGCACTCTCCGTCTTCCGATTGAACGTCCGCCTGAACGTGCTCGGTTGTGCTCCGCGTTTATGACGCCGTCATAGCTGCCGCGTCAGCGCTTCCAATTTCGCCGTCAACCTCGGATTCACCATCATCATCATCGATGATGATCATCGTCGTCATCAATGTGCTCTTTTTGCGTTGGTCGATGCTTTTGGTCTTTGAAAAAAACAGCTCGGGCGTGAGCTCCTCGCAACCGGTCGCCATTTTTCCTTTGTTTTCCATTCTGATCTCCTGGTCGACGCTCTAGCTCCGCCTCTACTGACGCCCACCCGATCTTGTCAAAAGACAGTCATCGCTGCCCTCTAGGGGCCAAAAATAGTCCTTAGGCACAACAGACCTAATTGAAACTTTCACCATAGATGCGGAAGGCTTCCCTCCACCCGTTTCAAAAAATAAAAAAATAAAAATTGGATGACGTCTTTTGACGTCATTGGCAGCCCTCCGTAGGTTTTTACTTGACGTCTTTAAACGTCAGTGGCAGGGAAAGAGTTAAATGTCAAAAGAATTAACACATACATGTTGCTGTTCAAATTTGGCGGGGGAAAAATGTTGAAAAAAAGGCTTTTTTTATTAAGCGATTGATCGTGATTAATCAAAATTCTAAGATGTGATTAATCTGATTTAAAAATTTTATTGTTTTACAGCTCTAGTATAAATAATTATGCATCTGTAAATGGTGCCAATTAAACTGTTGTTTTGTGATGGATTTGATTTTATTTGCTACAGGTAGATAAGTGTCACGTTATTCTTTGAATATATTTTTCTTAGAACGGCATGATATGACCGATTGCACTTGAACTCACCTTCCCTAGAGATCTTCCTTTGAGACGCAAGCGCTCTTGTTAATGCGCTCATCAACAATCATGTGATGTGGGTGCCAGGAGCAGCTGAAACAACCTCCATATCAAAGCTTGCTGAAGAGCTTCACAGGCAGGTCACCTGTCGGAAAGCCTTAGTGCCAGTCTTAGATGGCATTAGGACCCCGTGTATTAAAGGACTGCGAGTGTCCCATGCTGAAATGAAACGACTTCAAGTGTGGGAAGCAAATGTTGCCGTTTCAAAGTGTTTCAGGAAGTTCAGTAATCCTGTCAACCGATATTACCACATGCGCTCATCATCATAACATTCTAACCTTGAACTGGCCTGTCATAAATCTTCCACAGGAAGCAAATAACCGCACTTCAATTTAATCTACAGCAGGTTTTAATCTGATCAAATGACTAACATCAACAGATGGACTCATCAGCAACAAAAAAAAACGTGCACATTTCTGGGTAATCACCAGAGATTAAAGTGAAATTTTCTTTGAAAAAAATAAATTCCCCCACAAATGAAGGCTTTCCAAGACAGAAGAGCACACCACATAAATCAAATATTACAGCGGGGACTGACTGGAGCGTGCACATGCACATGGCGCCTGGCTTCCCGCTTGCTGACACTAATCCAAAAGCGGTGGGGATTTTCTGCCTCTTGCCGCTTCTTGCCTCACACTCCTGCGGGGCTCTCAGATCCACACTGTGTTTCTCACTCACTCGCACATACGCCAAATTAGATGAACACGCGCTTCAGACTATAAATACGCTGACCCGCATCGGCGTGGATGCAGCGACACAAAAAATGTGCCACCGAGCTCGGTGTCAGCGCTTTTAGGGGGAAAACTTGCACATCTGCTGTACCGTTACTGTTGATTTAGGCGGGATGGCGCATGACTGCGCACCGTACTCAAATTAGCCCCGTCGCTGCGTTCATGTATGCTCGTTGCTCCTCGTTAAGTATTGCATGTTGTGTGCATGGGCGGCTGTGTCTAAATGTTGTTTGGATGTCACTAAAACCAAGAAATGCTAGATTATAAGCAAAGTACCTGCAATACAACAAAGCTAAATGCGTCCATCCACCCACACTGCAAAAAGGAAAAAAATATGGTCATATAAGAACATTATTACTTCAAATAAGCAAAATGATCTGCCAACAGAACAAGAAAAATGTACCTATTTATTTACGTATTCTGGTCCCATTTTTTTATTTGCATTTGGTATGACCCAGCCAGGGATTTAACCCACAACCTTCCAGTCTCAGGGTAGACACTCTACACTCTAAAAACAGTTGGGTCCAAAGTAACCCAATAATGGATAAAAGATGGACTGATCCAGTCTATGGGTCAATATGACCCAACTTTTTGGGTTGTTTTATGCAAAATGACCCAATTTTATGACCCAAGTATTTATTTATTAATCGTTTTACACTAAAAGACCAATTTCTTGACTCAGAATTGGGTCAAATTGACCCAAGTAGAGGATAGGTCAATTTTTGACCCATGGTTGGGTTATTTTTTATTTAACTGTTTTTAGAGTGTGCCACTAGACCACTGAACTGGCACTATATTTACTGGAAAGAGGAAAAATAAGCTTTGATGATTTTCACAAGAAAAAACAAATGCTGATAATAAAGAGATATATTGCACTTTTGTCTGATTGTTTTCATACTTGTATTTATCTTATTGCTAGATTATGCACAATTTTAAAATAAGAAAATTCAATTTATGAAACCCCAGTTCAGAGCATGTTGGTCATCTTAAAATATAGAAAATATTGTTTTAAGCCTCACAGTACTTAAAACTGGCTGTTAACACTCAATGCCAAGACTACTTGATCAAATAAGATAATTAAGTAATACATATCTTAAAATAAGCAGAATGATTTTGTCTGACAATCTTATTTTAAGTAAAAGAAATAACTTGTCAGAACAAATTAAGCAAATTTAGGTAAAATTTAAAAAAATGATACCTTATTTAAGATTTCAGTCTTTGCAGTGCATTTGTATTCATTGATGGAGATGTTCTCGAAAGGTACTGCTGGGCCTTACGTAAGGAGCGTACATTGCATGTTGCATGAATCCAGACAGCAGAAGCAGCTGAAAAGTAGGTTAGTACCAATTACTTCCATGCCATCACCCAAATAATCTATACGTTTTTTCTTTTTCTTTACTATGACATTGATCAAATCAGACAGCAGTTCTTATCTAATCTTTCAGGCTCATCACTTTCTGACAGAGCAAAGCGTTTCAAGAGTAAAATGTCAAAGACTGCTCTCTTTTTGGAGAAACATTTTGTCTCCAAGGACAAACAAGAATATAACATAAAATAAGGCATGACTGAGAAACGGAATATTGAAATGTTGTTTTGATCTAATGCAACACTTAACACAGGAAGGTATGTTATTTTGTAGGGGTGGGAATCTTTGAATGTCTCACGATTAGATTTTTGGGTCTGCGATTCGATCCAGAATCGATTTTCGATTAAGAACGATTTTTGATTCAAAATGATTTGATTGACAATGATTTTTGCTTCAATTTATAGATGTTCAAGGAATCGTGATGATCTACTCAAGTCTGACTTGCTAATGCTAATTAGTGCGCTACTCGCGGCACTTTTATCACTCAAAAGAACGGCTCCACGCTGCAAAAAAACAACTTTTATTGGAATAACTTGATTGTGACTTTTTCTTTCTACTCTTAAATGTGGCTACAACTTTACAGTGTATCCGACTGCGTGGAACCACACTGCCCCTAAGTGGCCAAATCGGGTACAACATGAACAGCGCTCCCAATAAAGGCAGACACAAATAAAGGGAACTCAATATAGAATAATTTAAATAAAATCGATTTTGGGACATTTAAAATCAATTCTGAATCATACTAAATGAGAATCGCAATTCTTATGAGAATCGATCTTTTGGCACACCCTTATTATATTGCTCAGCGGAAATAGGGGTCATTTGAGATTCACAGAACCATAGTTACATAAATATCTGTCATTCTATTCCGTCCCTCACCGCTTAACAGCACGGAACACCTAATTCCAGCAAAGGCACGGGCAGCCCAGATATAATCCACACCCAGAGGATGGGGAGTGGCGACGTTCAAACTGTAGAACCTTGAGAAGGTGCCAGGCGACGAGTTCACAAGTGACACGTCTCTTTGGTATGCATTCTCGTCGCGTCTACGCGTGCGCGAAGGCATTTCCGTACCGTTAAGCAAAGCCACTGGTGGTCGGTGAGGGACGAAATAGAACCACTGACAGGACACAGATTGTTGCTTTTGTTTATATTGACTTGCACTGATGGCACTTTCATCACCTCTTTCTGAAAACGAAAGCAAAAAAAAACAAAAATAAAACCATCTCCGCAACCCTGTTGGTCACTATCAGTGTTGGGAATAACGTTTAAACTAACAAGGTTAGGTAACTTCATTCTTTTTTCATAAACGGAGTCATCTAACTAATTATTTTATCCATATTTGGAACACTGTTATGTTAAATGCGTTACGTTACAATTGATTTGTTAGTTTCAAGGCTCGAAATAGTGCGCTTTTCCGGAAAGCTTGTTCGGAGTCCTTTTATGAAAATGTCATTTGTCTCGACTTCTCTTCCTTCACAATCAACATGTTAGCATTTAGCAAGAGTTCATGTCCCTAGCCTGGAACCGATTTGGGGTTCGACAAGACTGACGTTTGTCAAAATAACATTATTAGAGATCTGCCGAAAAAAAACGGTTGCCATGAGCAATTCACTGACAATTCAGTTCCATGAAGAAGCATTAAGGGACTTCACGACTCCACAAGCGCCATGACAACTAAAGAGAAGATAAGTCATAGTGACACAGTTGTCTAGTGTAATTAACAGCGCTGGCAATTGTATTTCTCTTAACAGTCTGTGCTAGAAATGGCCACAAATTACATATATCAAGTATTTTATTTCATTTCATTTAAAAAATTCTGCTTGTTGTAGTAATTGTCAGTGGTAGAACATATATGATATCTGTCATTATGGAGTGATACATTTGTGTGACATAAATACCCCCCCCCCCCCCAAAAAAAAAACATCTATGAAAACATCCTGTATAGCTTGGACAAAATGTTAATTTCTTATATAAAAATATAATAATAATAATAATAATAATAATTAAATCAAAATTATTTGATATAAAAAATATCTAAGTAGTGAAAATAGTTACTTTGCTTTGTAACAAGTTACTTTTATTATGAAGTAATTCAATTAGTAACTCAGTTACTTTTTTGAGCAAGTAATGAGTAACTATAACTAATTGCGTTTATAAAGTAACATTCCAAACACTGGTAACTAGGGGTGTGAATTGCCTCGTACCTGGCGATTCGATTCGTATCACGATTAATCCCGATACGAATCTATAAATTGATTATTACGATTTTTTTTTACTCAAATTTAGAAAATACTAATCAGTAAACTGTACAGCACTGAAATAAAAAAATATTAATGTTCCATTAATACAACATTCTTCCATTCTTAATGTGTAAATCCTAACCCTAAGTAAGATGTTTTGTTGAATATTCCCATAAAAATTTGATGTTTAAAAATCGTTTCGGCCGCATATTGAATCAATTCAAGAATTGCGCACTGTAATATCTCGATATATTGCCAAATCGATTTTTTAAACAAATTAAATAACTCTTCTCTCCTCTCACCTGCCTGTTGATGGCAATAGGTAGTGGAAGGGAACAGAGAGAAACATGACTTGAAAAACAGATTACTACTCCATATTTCAAGGTACAATTCACACACAATGCACAAGCGTTCTGTTTATTTTATTTTTTTAATTGCGTGAGGCTCTCTGTGTCCTTTTTAAGCAAGATGAACTCCATCAACTGTCCAATTGTGTCAAGGCCACAGAGAGTCATGTTCTTATGAATATTAAAGGGGCAGAGTTCAATGCAAAGGTCGCCACGAAGGTCAGAAAACGGGCCCAAGCAGTTCATTGCACAATTACACATCCATCACTGCTCCCTGAACAAAACTGTCCACCCTTTCGTTGTAGACCACACATTTTTTATTTATTTTTTTAACACTGCCAGACCTTCTGTTGGGAGGACGCCATGTGGCTATGCAGCAGCACACCACCTGGATACATTGGTAAAGCAAAAATGCAGATGGAAACCCAAACATCACGTCAAGTGTCCGTGCTTATACCACCATATGTGCATGTTATTGTCGGGAAAGAGTTGGAATTGGGTTGGGGAGATTACATCGAAGCAGTGCTATTTTTATAAGGAAATAACCTATAGGTTACATACCAGGAATTAACGAAACAACGGGGAAACAAAAACAAAAAAACTAGTGCACTAGCACGATTGTTCAGAAATGCATCTGATATTTGTAAGGGATGGACAAACGTGTGTTCACAATGCTCACTTTTACGGTGAGCACTCCTTGACTTTGCCAAAACAGGATTTCATTTGTTACCGAGGCCATATCCGACTGCCCTTTTCGGCAATGTGTTTTGGCATGTGTCAGGGATGTGACTTTATGAGACAGGACATACGGTTATTGCCCACTCAACCTTTTTTTCAGAGTCATGCACAGGCATTTTTTTCCCCCAACAACAAAAAATACAATCATGGAAAGGGTTCCCTTATATGCATATGACCAAGGACGCAAACGTGATCATCACACACGTCTCATTTCAGAGATATTACCTGCACTCACAGTCCACAGCTGAAGGGCAAAAGCCTCATTTTAACACTGTATGAAGTTACAGCTCGTCTTCCACCGAATAAGACCCCTAGAGATGGTATCAGAGTAGTCACCGATATCACTAGTACTTTTGAAATACAATTGGAAAAAAAAAAAAAAAAGCTAAATCAATGGCAATCTTCTATTCTTCTCATTTCTAATTTGTAGCTCCTGATTGTAAAACGGTCGCTGATACAAGTACCGATACTAGGGCTGATTGATTATGGAAAAAATATCATCACAATTATGTTGGCAATAATTGAAATCACGATTACTCAAACGATTATTTATTTTTTGGTACAAAACAAGAAAATGTGTAAGCATTTAAAAATGTTAAAGACCAAGTTTCCTTTGGACCAAACTGAATTTATTTATTTATTTATTTATGTATGTTGGTAAAAACTTGAAGTTGGAGTGCAGCATGTGCACTGTGCAGTAGGATGATCATTTATTTTTTGCCACAAAGCACGAAAATGTTTCACATTTAAAAATATTAAGTCCAATTAAAAAAAATAGAATCATTATAATTATGTAAGTTCCAAAAAGAATTCATGATAATATATTATTATAATTATCAATATATATTTATTTATGTTGGCAAAAACTTGAAGCTGGAGTGCATCATTCGTTTTTTTGGTACAAAACAAGAAAATGTTTTAAACATAAAAAACAAAAATATTAAGACAAATAAAAATCTTTTTTAAAAAAAAGTTATTTTTAGATGAAACAAAATGTATTAAATTAGTTATTTTAAAATCTAAAAAAGGTGCAAAGGTATACATTTAAATAACTCAAAAATTTGTTTTAATCATCTTTTTTTTTTTTTTTTTTACGATTACGCAGATTTTGTAATTGTGGAGTGTAAAAATGTCAATTGAACTGAATTTCCATTAATTGCACAGCCCAAACCGATACCTTGAATTAAGGCCTGGCATTGGTACTCGCCCATCCCTAATTTTTACCACAACTGAGAAAATTTCACGCTGGACATAAAAACTCCTCATTGTTGTAACCACAGTGTAATTCTGTGTTTTAAGAATAATTGATTTGCTGATCACATCAGTGTGTCATTGTATCATGGGCAAGTGGAGGAAATGCCCCGAATTAGTTTTGGTCTTTTATTGCACACTTCGGCATCTTCCTAATGCACAACGTTGAGACGTGTTAAACAGCAGAATTAATTTGTCCTCAAAAATCCCAGCAGCATCTCCTGTGTGTTCAATCACACCTTTATTTACATCCACTTAACAAGAAAGGAAGAAATCATGAGTAAAAACACTTAAGGCGGTGAGTAAACAAGTTTCTCTATTCATTTGCTGCAAATGGAAAATGAAAGAGGAGACAAACCACAAATCCAATTCTCAAAAGCAATCAAACTTTTTTTTTTTTTTAAAGCTTTTCAGAAGTGCCAACACAAAGTTCCTGTCAATCCTTTCTCCAGATCTCTCCAGATCTTAAGCTGGGTG